>NW_006159985.1:130655-147918 GCF_000334495.1 Tupaia belangeri chinensis | reverse complement strand
CCTAGAATCTCTTTGCCATTCTGTTGTGATCACTGGTGCAGCAGATTCAGTATATATTGAGGAATATTTTAACCCTATTAGTATTTGGATGTTTAGCTACAGTGCTCTTAGATCCATCTAAAAACACATTAAATGGATATTGGAGGATGGAGAGACAAGAAAAAGAAAAATGAAAAAGAGAGAGAGAAATAACAACAAAAAAAGAAAAAAGAAGATAAAAATGAAAAAAAATTGTAATTACTTTTTCTTTTAAATCACAAAATAGAAAACTGTGCGGCACAAAATACCGAGTTCACTGGAGCCATGTGGAACCTTCTTCTGAAGGCCTGGCCTCTTCTGCCTGGGTGGGAGGACCAGAGCGATAATTAACAAGTTAAAAGGTGGAGCTGAGAGCAAGAGAGGTTCTTCTGAAGGCCTGGCCTCTTCTGCCTAGTTCACTGGAGCCATGTGGAACCTTCTTCTGAAGGCCTGGCCTCTTCTGCCTAGTTCACTGGAGCCATGTGGAACCTTCTTCTGAAGGCCTGGCCTCTTCTGCCTGGGTGGGAGGACCAGAGCAATTGATAATCTTTTCAAAGGACCAGTTTTTGCTTTCATTTCTTTTCTGTATAGTTCATTTATTTCATATTTCATCTATTTCTTTTCTAATATGTATAATTTTTTCTTCTCCTGGCATTTCTTTGGTGTTTTTCAATTTTCTGAGACATGATGTTAGATGGTCTATTTGCCACGTTTCTATCTTTTTATTCTGCACACTAATTGGTATGAATTTCCCTCTTATGACTGTTTTTGCCATTTCCCATAGATTATGGAAACTTGTGTGCTCATTATCATTTGTTTCCACAAATATTTTGATTTCAGACTTAACTCCATAGTTAAGAAGTCATTCAGGATCAAAATATTGGAGGGCATAAAAGCACTGAAAATAGTTACTGATGAAAACCCAGTGAGAAACAGGGTGAGAGAAGAGAAGAATATGGAGAAGGATAGCAAGGGAATAGATACAGAGGCATGACATTAGTGGGATACACATATGGTTTAATTTCTGTTGATGATGTGCATAGTATTCTCAACTGGACTGATCTAAGAAGTATTTCATGTTGGGTAAAGATAACCTGAAAAAAATGAAAAGCTGAAAAAAAGAAGTCATTCAGAAGCAGGTTGTTTCATTTTCATGTGTTTATGTATTTTTGAGGGTGTTTCTTGAAATTAATATCAAGTTTAATTCCATCATGGTTAGAGAAGATGCTGGATATAATTTCTATGCCTTTGAATTTGTAAAGGCTTGAGATGAGTTCTATTATATGGACAGTTTTTGAAAAGGTTCCAGGCTGGGGTTAGAAAAGTGTATATTTTTTAGTCTTAGAGTCAAAAGTTACAGATGTCTGTCAATCTCATTTGATTTATAATACCATTTAGGTACTGTATCTCTTATTTTTAGTCTAGAAGATCTTTCTAAGGAGCTAATGGAATGTTGAGGTCCTCGACAATTATGATGTTGCACCCTATCTCTCCTTTTAGCCCCAGCAGTCCTTCCTTCACGTATTTAGGTGCCCCTAAGTTGGGTGTGTAGATACTTATAAGCATTATGTTTTCTTGATGAGTTAGCCCATTTACTAATATATACTGCCCTCTTTTGTCTCTTCTGACTGTCTCTGTCTTGAAGCCAATATTGTCTGAAATCAGTATTTCCACTGCAGGCCTTTTTTGATTTCCATTTGCATGGAATATCTTTTTCCACCCTTTCACTTTTAGTTTATGTATGTCTTTGTCCATAAGGTGTGTTTCTTTCTGTTTCACCAGTTCAGTCTCATGTAATTAATCTCTCTTTTGTTGGATTTACAGTGTTACTGTGGTCTGATCTTTCCATTTAAATCCTGGAAGTTAACATTCAACATTATTGTTGGTATTTCCTGACTTGTCCCTCCCATTAGGCTGATCATTTTCTTGGCTGTATTTTGTACTCATTTCTGTGTGTCCAACCTTAGTGTTTCTGGAATAGCACTCCTTTTAGCACTTCTTGGAGAGCTGGCTTGGTGTTGGTAAATTCTTTCAGGTTTTGTTTATCTGAGAATGTTTTCATTTTTTTTTTTTATATGAAGGATAATCTTGCCGGGTATAGTATTCTTGGTTGAAATTGTTTTGTTTCTTATGAGAGGTTCCACGCTAGTCTGATGGCATAATTTTTGTAAGTAACTTAACATTTCCCTTGTGCCAATTTTAGTGTCTTGTCTTTGGCTGTGGTTTGGCCTGTCTGCCTAAGATGTGCCTTGGAGAGGATCTTGGGTTGATTCTTCTTGGTGTCCTATGTATGTCTTGGATCTGGATATTTGAATGCTTCTCTGTTAGGAAAGATTTCCTCCAGGATTTCATGGGATAAATTATGAATGTCCCTATAATTTTCTTCCTCTTCTGTGATACAATTATCCAAATGTTTGGGCACTTGATAGTATGTGGTGTTTCTCATATATTATCCTCATTTTCCTTGGTTGTTTTCTCAGGTTTTTTGATATTTTTTTTTCATGTCAGAGATTTTGTCTTCTGCATTCAAGATGTGTAGTTTTGTATGATGTAACCTAGTTTTAATACTTTCTAGGGAGGGTTTAACTTCCTTTATTATAGCCTTCATCCCTAACAATTCCATTTGATTCTTTTTTATAGTGTCTATTTTTTCTTTCAAATCATTGAAGGACTTCCTCATCTCTTTGAGCTTGTTTGTTCATGTCTCTTTCATCTCATTTTGTTTAGTCACTACAAATATTCTGAATTTTTTATTTTTAGAGGACCTCCAGGATTTCATGGGATAAATTATGAATGTCCCTATAATTTTCTTCCTCTTCTGTGATACAATTATCCAAATGTTTGGGCACTTGATAGTATGTGGTGTTTCTCATATATTATCCTCATTTTCCTTGGTTGTTTTCTCAGGTTTTTTGATATTTTTTTTTCATGTCAGAGATTTTGTCTTCTGCATTCAAGATGTGTAGTTTTGTATGATGTAACCTAGTTTTAATACTTTCTAGGGAGGGTTTAACTTCCTGTATCACATTGTTCATCCCTAACAATTCCATTTGGTTCTTTTTTATAGTGTCTATTTTTTCTTTCAAATCATTGAAGGACTTCCTCATCTCTTTGAGCTTGTTTGTTCATGTCTCTTTCATCTCATTTTGTTTAGTCACTACAAATATTCTGAATTTTTTATTTTTAGAGGATTTTGCTATAGAGCGCATGCGCTCACCAGACAGACAAGAGAGACAGAGAGACAGAGAGACAGAAATCATCCCCCAGGGGGGATGGCCACACCACAATCCCTTCTCCTCCTTTCTCCTCTTGGGATCTTGGGCACGCATGCACACGCAGCTGGCTTGAGTTTTAAGCCACTGGGTCCGGGACGTGAACCGCGGTCGACTATGTGGGAGTCCAGCAACATAGCCATTATGCTTAACTGCTGGTCCCAATATTCTGAATTTCTTATCTGACACTTCCATGACTTCCATTGTGTTGTCTGTGGGTGATGCAGAATTGATGTATTACTTTGTGGGAGAGACATTTTGTTGGTTGCTCATATTTCTTGTGATTCTGTGGTAGTTACTAGTCATCTGGTGATACATATATTTCTTTCTGAATTTTTCAAGGTATCTCCAATAATTCAAAGGTGTGCAGGAGTAGGAAATTAGCGATCTGTCTTCCGCTCTGCTTTTCTGTTGCTCACCAGCTCCCTATAGTGTTGTCACTGCTCCTGGATGACCCAAAGCCCTCCGCTTCTAAAGAACAGGTGTGTATGAAATTGAGCTGCTGAGCATCATCTCAGTAATGAAGAACAGATCTCATGGTATGTAGCTCACTATCCAAAACACAGACGTCCTGAGAGTTCAAGGCAAATTGGGGTGCAGATGAGTCACGTGTCCTAATCATTTGGCTCTGTAGCCACAGGCAGTCTGATATCTCGTAAGTACTTTCACTTGAATGGGTATCCAGATGGGATGGATAGGAGTGCTAAGTAGTCTCAAAGTCTCAAGAAACAAACCTGTAGTCAAAAGGCAAATGGGGGAGGGATGAGTCATGGGTTTCTGCTGTTTAATTGTACATCTCCAATCAGCTTGATATCCGACAAGGCTATTTTCTTGAACTTCTATCCAGATGGGGTGAGTAGGAGCACAAGTTTGTCTCAAAGTCCCAAGAAACAAATCTGAAGTCCAAAGGAGAGCAGGGGAGGGGATGAGCCACAATCTGGCCCTTAAGCCCTGCCACATCAGGAAGCTTGACGTTCCTATTTGATCTTCTAAAACCACACAGTGATCACTTTAAAATGGGACCAAAGGTGTCAAAACAGGTTTTCAGTGTAATGTTAATATATGCTACATAGCTTTTCCTAAGTATGCCACACAAAATATCCAGACATAAATCTCAGAGTTCTCCAAATAGCATGGAGAACTACAGTAAACATATCCTATTAAGTATAATAAAGAGATGGTTAACACATGGAAGAATTGAAAATGTAAACAAATTAAGTAAAAATTTTATGTTAATTTATATTCTTACCTAGCCAAACCCATCAGATGGCTAAAGATTATGACACCAACTTTAAAAATCCACATCAGTCCAGAGTGGTTGGCAAAACAAGTTTTAATAATGTGGATTAAAGTTAACTTCAGAGTAAAACATATTATGGGAAGGGATTTCTTATTTGTAGGAGAATGTCAGCAATAAAAGTACATAGGAAGAAGTAAAGTAGATAATTTCCAATGTGAAAACACAAATAAAATAATAACGCAGCAGGGATTGGCTAATGGTTGGTAGTATATTTAGAGAAAGAACATGAGAGAACAGGATATTTTTGTATCCTCGAAGCACAAATCACCAACTAGCTTACGAAGGATGAAGGAAAGAGACTTAGTGGATCCCTCTTTAGCTAAGCCCACAGTCCTAAGGTCATGATAACAGTGATGGAGAAACTGGAAATTGTCTCCCCACAGATGGGCTGTGTTAGCAAGCAGACAGCACTAACTGTTGGGTCATCAGAAAAGTCATGAAATATTTTTCTTTGTAAAAATGCTTCTTCACTTTTCTAATGCCCCAACAGTTAGTGTTATGGCTAAACATTTAGGCCAAGTTCAACTAAGGAAATTTTCAGACAACGCACAATACAGACCATAGAGTGAGACAGCTGAACTGTCCTGTACCAGTGCAACAGTGCCATCAGCCTCAACAACAATGACAAAATGTGAAGAGAGACATTTGGTCCAAAGGACTGAAGAAGTGGAGCAACACAGTCTTCTCATCGTTTCAGTCCTATCTGTGGTGCCATTGTGTGTTTCAAGAAGACAGGTCAGCTGTCTTATTCAGTGGACTGTATTCTGCCAATGTCTGATCATTACTTCCTGATTTAGTTCCATCTTACCATTGTCAGTAGGAAGACTGAATTGTCTATAAAGCCTGCTCCTGGCACACCCCATTTGGAGGCAGAAAATATCCAGTTTAAACTGTCACCTTCTTCCAGATGCTCCTGGCCTCACTCACTTCTCCACAGGACTGGCATTGACAGAAACAGAGATCGCATCCAGCAACATGGTGTATGTAGGAATTGATCTCCTTTTGTACTTCTCATACCCGGAGGCTAAAGGCTGCAGTTTTCTCCAATTCAATTATTCCTTTGGATAAAAAGCCATTAAAAATACTTCATGCTTCTGGAATTGAGTTCTCTGTGAAGAATCCCTGCTGTGTTTTGTTTGGACTTTAACACATTGTACTGCCTTATATTTTTTCACCAAATTGAACTTCTATTTTTGATACAGTTAATTCAAATCTCGAGTATGATTCCTTAGTTCCAGTGTACTTGGTATCTGAGGGAGGGAGGGAGAATGCAAAGAGGGTCCTGTCAGGTGCCACCACTTGCTAAGCCTGGAGTATGGCTAAGGGGTAATAGAAGTCAGGGAAAATTCAGCTCCTGTGAAGGGGATGAGCTGAAAGGTGAGCCTCAGGCTGGCTGAAGAGGAAAGGGATATTCACAAGTTAAAAGAAAACACTCCCTGAACTGATAAGTCAGCCTGTGGTACAAGATACCTGGACCCTTGTCTTCTCCAAACAGGACCTGGTGACATCATGCACTTTTCTCTTGATCTCCTTGTGTGAAGCAAAGTGATGGCTTTACACATCTCCCAGTGAGGGATTTACTTGGCATTGATCATGCACATCCCAAAACAGACCTCTGCAGGAAGGGCAGGATTCATGGCTAAGAAGCACAGTCTCTGTCCCAGTCCTTAAAGGAGGAAAAACACTAGAATGTGAAAGCAAGCAGAGTCGATGGAAAAAGTCTAAGTCCACTTCTCCATTTTACTGATGAGTATATGGTGGAATCATAGATTTAAAATTGACTTTAAGGCATATGGGCTGTACCTGAGAATCGTGGAAGGAGAATCCAAGCCCTAGATCTTTTTCTTAAATTTGTGAGAAGGGAGGGACCAGGAGAGGTAAAATACCTTTATCTCCACTGAAATCATCCCATTAGCCACATTAGCTCAGAGCAGAGCAGAACGCCTGCACAGCCTTCCCACTGCAGCTCCACTGTTCTCCATGTGAACAGGCTGCTACAGGGCTGTGCTGGGGATGACATTATCACGGGTGCAGCACCTTTCCTAATCTGCACTGACACAAATGGTCTGGTATTTAGTTGGAAGAGTGGGAACCTTCTTTCTTTAGTCTTTGCATGTGAATGAGGCCTGCATTAATGCTATTTCTTCAAAACTGATGAAAATAAATCTGCCTGTGACTAGTACAGAGGGTGGGTTCTTCAAGTCCAATGTCTATCCAATATACAGTTTTTCAAGGGAAAATGAGGCCATCTTTCCCATTACTGCACTCTTCTTACCTGGAAGTTCTTCCTTGAGTGATGCACATTCACTGTTGAAATGTGAGAGGTTTCTCTGTGTCCCTTGGAGGTTTGTAGAGAGCTGCTGACATTCCACCTTCTGAGGTTTCACCTTCTTTTCCAGGTTTTAGAGCTGGGATTTGGAGAGTACTACAGTGTTCATCAGGCAGTTGATTGGTGGAGACTGCTCTGAGAAGAACATGGGAGTACATATACTGGGCACAAGTAACAGGAAGATGTGCTCAATCACATCTGTCCTAACAAACGGGACTGAAGGCAAAGGGAAGCAAGACTCCATATTGGTGGTAAGGTGAGAGTGAGCTCACACTACCACACACCCTGAGGAATGTTGCATTTCTGTTTTTGCAGTGTCCTTTATCCCACTGACTTAGGATGGCCAGCCCTGTTCCTAGGGAGAACATTCTAGTTTCTCACTCTCACCATCTTCTACATACTCACATACTATTTGTTCAGTAATCCTGAATTTTGCCAAACATGAATCTATGCTATCTCCTGCACTTCACTAAACACTCTCTGTCTTTCTGGTGAGTGCACATGCCCTATAGCAAAAATCCCTCCAAGAAACAAGCAAACAAACAAACAAACAAATAACCAAGGACAGTCTTGCAGAAATAGAAGCTTCACCCTTAGGTCTGTCCACTCCATGGAACATGGCAGTTCCCGGAGTATATGAAGCCCATGAGAGTGGCTTTTGTTCCTACTGTTGAGAAATTCATAGGATGATTTGTATTTCTTTACTTTGCGATGAAAAAGACATTTCCCAGAGAAACCCTTCTTTTGCTTGCTATCACCCTGCTAATCAGGATCAGTAGAGGGGGAAAAAGGTTTATGGGCAAATATATTCACTGTCTTGCCAACATCCCTTCTTCTCATCTGAATAGGAGACTACCTTGTGTAGCAGTACATCCTCTCTTACCTGGAAAATTCTTTCTGATGGGCTGTACTCATCTCCTTTAACAGGGAAGTCTTCTTCAAAACCTCCTCAAATTGTGTGTCAGCTTACTCTGGCCCCCCTTTTCATGTTCTACCTCTTTTACTGTACTTTCAGGATTAGTTCTGGAGTACATCTGAGTACATCTGAATCTTGCAGAAGCATTCAGATTCACAGTGGGCTCTGCTGAATAGTTTAAAAAAGTATTTTTGTTATAGTCTCAAAACCCACCAAGAAGGAGAGCCTAAGCACATCTGTTGTAACAAACACAACTAAAGGAAATGGAAGAAATATCCTGGATACTTGAAGAAACTCAGTGTCACCTCCTTCTTCCAGATGTTGTGTTGACTGTTGCATTTCTCTTTCAAATGCCCTTTAGTAGCCTGATTTAAGATGGCCAGCCCTACTCTTACAGAGGCCATTCTGGTTTCTTGTGCTCAGCTGTTTGTACATAGGCACACACCATATGTTCAGTCTACCAATCATGAAGTTTTCCAGTTATCACCCAATATATCCTTGATGCTTCCCAGAACACTACATCCTTGTATGTTTAAGGAGATTGGAATTGCCAGAATCATACCTTGCCTCCCAGGGACATTAGAGCACATGCAATAATAATGGATTTTATGTTCTCACGCTAGGATGGCTGCTTATGAGGACAAGCCAACTAACAGGAAAAGGACTGGAGCTCAGAGCAAAGGAACCATGGTAATGACACCTTCAGAAACAAGGACAGCTGGGGACATGGTGGATAAGGTGGCTGTATTCCTTATGGCCAACTACAAAGATCACTAGCACAGGAGCTTGAATATCACTCCTTGTACATATATTTGTATGCTGAAAACTCCTGAAAAATAAAGGAAAGAGAAGGACTTCAGCATTGCCAGTTTCCATACAGGGAGTACATTCTTAATGTCTTTCTCGCTTTCTCTCTCTTACTCTCTGAAAAGCATATAGGAAAAAAAGTGAACTATAAACAAAATCTAAACCAATGGCAAGAAAACCACCTGAGGATGATGGCCCCAGTTTCTTAAAAAAACATTGTTTGAGTATAAACATTAGCAACACTGAGCTTAAATGTTATGTCATAGTCTTTTTTATTTACGTTTCCCTCAGGATAAAAAACAGTGAACATTTTTTCATATATCTTTTGGTCATTCATTGGTCTTTCTTAGAAATTTGTCTGTTTAGCTCATTTGTCCTATTAGAATGGCAAGGGTTAAAAAAAATAAAAACAAGTACTGGAGTCACTGTGGTGTCTGAACTAGAGAAATTAATAGGAATGTTTCACGCTCTCTTCTTTGGAAACAAAAGTTATTCCATTTGCACAGGAGCCTTTCATGCTGTTCATGAACACCTATGAATGAGGAGCAGCAGAGGAAATACAGATTTTCAGGCAAGGGCATTGGTATATTGCCAGCATTCCTAGTTCTCTTGTGAGACTGAGGCTATCTTGTGTAACAGAGGACCCTCTCTTACTTGATAAATTCTTTCTTATAGTCAATAATATGTCCTTTAACTGGGTGATCTTTTTTCAGTTTCAGAGAAATGTTCTTGAAGCTCCTTCAACTCTTCAACCTCTTTTTGCGGCCCTTGAATCTGGGCTCTGGATTTGACCTGAGTCTTCTTGTGGCCTTCACTGTCCTGGTTGTTGTCTGTTAAGGACAATATCAGGGTATTAGCCTCAGGGGATCAAACCCAGTAGAAAGATGAATGTGGGCACATTTGTCCTGACAGGTAAAAATCTGGCAAAGTGAAGGAATGTTGTGCATTTCTGAAGAAAAGTAGGCATGCTGGACCCCCAAATCTGGAGAATGGTTCATCAGTGTGTTTGCAATACCCTGCATCTCTGCATCTCACTGATTTCAAGAGCCCTGACTTACTTTTTTTTTTTTTGAGAGGCTTTTTTGCTATAGGGTGTGTGCACTTGCCAGACAGACAGAGAGAGACAGAAAGACAGAAAGCGAGAAATCACCCCCCACCCCGGGGGATGGACACACTGCAATCCCTTCTCCTCCATTCTCCACTCTGGATCTTGGGCACGTATACACATATGCCTGGCATGAGTTTAAGCCACCGGGTCTGGGACTCGAACCACGGTCTACTACATGGGAATCCAGTGACATAGCCATTATGCTAACTGCTGGTCCCAACCCTGGCCTACTCTTACAGAGGCCACTGTGGGTCTCATGCTTACCAAGGGTCCCATGCTCACCCAAGATGTGTTCAATCATCCCATCTCAAGTTCTGCCAAAGGTCAACCCAACTTGTCTTTGGTGCTTCATGAGACACTAGATTTTGGGTCATTTATAAAGATTGGGTCATTTATAAAGGGTCAGATCATCTCATCAGAGGAAGTCCTAGCCCAGTCAATACAGTGGTCTTCATGTTCTCACCCTTAGATGATTGCTTTTGAGTACTAGTCAGCTGGGAGGAGAGGGACTGGAACTCAGAGTGAAGAAACTATGGTAATCAGAACGCCAAATACATCCAACTGATTACCTGCCCACAATTTGGCTGAATCCCTGAGAACTTAGTGCCTAGTTTGAATCCACGATCCTGAGGCTCCAACATGATATTCACACATATGGATTCCTACCTGTGATTGGAAAGACAGAGGAGAAACGGTGATGTGACCATTTTTCTAAGGGGTGCTTTTTTACATTCCCTCTCTTTCTCTCTGGAGAGAGCAGGATGCGTGGGGCACAGATCCTCAGAGAAAATCTTTGTGTATAATGTTTAGCAAGGCCTTGGAAGGTAAAAGCAGATGGCACAACAGAAGAAAGAGTATCAGATACTTCCTGTGTGACAAGGTGTGGCAGAGATGATGAGGAAACCCCTGAGTTGTTCACACTGGATTGATTCTAACATCATACATGGTCAGTGAGTGATGAGTTTTAGGCAGTGTAGGCGGTGTGGACAGACATTAGAAGCAGTGCGAAGTGACCTCACTTTATTATCTGTGCTTACAACTCATAAAGTTGGACTCCAACTTAGATTAATATACAGGGCCGATGTGGGTAGAGACAGTTCTCTTCCCAGACATAGGGCTGCACACAAACAATATGGAGGCTCCCTGCCAGAGCAGTGGGAAATTTATTCTCCTTTTGAGAATACTCACTTGCCTCTTCCACAGTAGATTTTGCCTGACTCACAGCAGAGAGGCAAACCTGTTTGTCCAGAGGCAGGTGAGAGTCAGAAAATTCAGCATTATAAGAAATTTTCCAGTCCCTTTCGTCAGTGGTGTTCATTGTGAGGGGACTCCCTTCCTCCTTTTCAGGTGGCAGCTCAATCATGAACAAAGAAGCATGAGGAGAACCAGATTTTAAACATGGAAGAATTGGAGATGACACTTTTGTGATTGACTCATTGTGTGCAGGAGTGGTCAGAGAAGGCAGAAGAGTTGGCTTTTCAAAGAAGTACAGCCAGACCATCCACAACAGACTAGGAGAGAGAGTAGCTTCCATGGGGTTGTGTTGAGGGGAGGGAGAGGGACATGGAGATCAGCAAGTGCTCACAACTATAGGACATGCACATGAGAAAGGAGAATCCAATCTCCCTGTAGGGAACAGTTAAAACAGCCAACCCACACAGAAGGCATTATAAAGCAACAGTTCTAAACCCAGTGCAATTCTGTTCAACTTTATGTCCAGGCCAGGGGCCCAGTGGATAAAGCCTGCTGAGGTGTTGTTAGCTCACAGAGATTATGTGCCCTCTCTACCTTATTCTCTCCATATTATAATACAAAAATAATTGTCAGGGTAGTTACATTTTTGGATATTCAGTCTCTGCCAACAAACCCAGGATGATTTGGCAAAAGTAATGCCTCTCTTTCTGCTTTGTGTAATCAGGGAACTGTTGGCATTACAAGATGGAGGAAATCTATGAGATTGACTCTACATGTCTAAATTTGAGAAATTAATAGAATATTTTCACTCTCTCTCTTCTGGAGTGAAAGAGACATTCCCACAGGATCCCTTACTCCTGCTCAATGCCATCCAAGAGTGAAGAACAGTACAGGTTCCCAAGCCAGGGCATTGGTTGTCTTGCTAACATCCCTTGTTCTCATGTGGGAATGAGGCCATCTTGTGTAACAGAGGATCCTTTCTCACCTGGTAAGTTCCTTATCACAGCCTATGGTCATGTCCTTGAGCAGTGTAATCTTATTTTGAATCTCTGGGAAATTTTCTCAAAGCTGCTTCAGTTTTATCTTTGGCCCTTTAATCTATTTCATTGGTTCTTGAAGTTCAGTTTCAGAGCTGACCTGAGTCTTGCCAGGGCCTTCAATGGAATGGGTATTGTCTGTGGAGGACAATACCAGGGGATTAGTACTTGGGGTGCAAGCCCAGCAGGAAGATGAGTGGACGCACATTTGCCCTGACAGACACAACTGAGACAAAGGAAAGGAAGGCCCTGCACGATTGGAGAAAATTAAGTGTTGGCATGCTGTACCCCACACTCTCGGGAATGATGCATCTCTGTTTGCACTGCTTTTCATCTCACTGATTTCAAACTGCTGGGCATGCTCTTAGACTTCTCTGAGCTTTATGCTAAGTTCCACATGCTCTCCCAACTCAGCAATCCTATTTCATATTCCATTATAGGTCAACCCAACATGTCCTTCCTGTCTCATGGAACACAAGATTCTTGCACATTGATGAAGACTGGGTTGAAGTGATCATTTCCTCAGAGGAACTCCCAGCACTGGCAAGGACAGTGGCTTTTATGTTCTCATTGTCAGATGACTGCTTATGAGGACAGATCAGCTGGAAGCAGAGGGCCTGGAGCTTCCAGGAGATTAACCATGGTAATGACACCTCCAAAATAGATCCAGGTCCTGTTCTGTTTGTAAAGGCAGGTGGACCCATAAAGACTGAGTTTGTAGTTTGAAACCTTAACCTGGTGTCTTCAACATCATGCTAGGTACTTCTGTGTGTATGCCCAAAAGACCTGGTAGGCAAAATAGATGGAAAAGGAAGAATAAGCAATGAACAGCTCAAGGGACATAAATAACTTGGGAATATAATTATTTTATATTTGACAGTCAAAACGTACATCCTTTGTGATCTGACTCTGCATTATGGGCCACATCACCAAACTTTGGTCTCCTTTATGTGAAACAGCTTGTTGTGACTTGAAGTAGTTTTCTGTACAATTGGCAAGGCTTCTAGGACTAAAAGGCTGTAGGTCTCCTCTTTCTGAGGAGGCCAGTGGACTTCCAGACTGACTATGGGAGTTTAAGGCCTATCCTGCAAACTGACCTAGATTTCACTGGGCCTATTTGCCGCTGCCACCTCCAATTAGCCCTGTCCCCACAGTGCCATATGACTTATATTGCAGACCCTCAAAATCTACCAGGAACTTCTGGCTGTCCTTCATCTCCTAAGATTCAGGGAGAGACGAGGAGATTCAGATGTTCTGCTGTGCCCCAAAACATCCTTGACTTTTTCACAGAGCATCAGTTGACTGTTTTTGTCTCATGGGAAAAAGATTCTATATTTAAGAAAGCAGGATTTCCCTTTCACCACAGTAGTCTCTCTTCATGGTGTCACTTAAAGTTACAGATGTTTCAGTTTCAGCAACTTTATCTTTACACTCCTTTAAAACAGGCACTTTGAAGTATCACCCTGTTTTTCTCAATGTAGCTTTTCCTATGGCACTTCCACAGAACCTTGAGTTGGATAGAAGTTCATTTGGTTGACACAATGAGTCCAACAGTGATGAGGCATCCTGATAATGGTTTAGTCTGGGGGCTAGCAGGAGGAGTGGACACTAAGGCATTGGATTTATACTGGTCACGCACAGTTGAATTCCTTCACCTGGCAGCCTGAAAATCACACTAGGCACATATGTAGACATGCCCAAATCCTGAGAGGGAAATGGAGGTGAAGGGATTTCCCTCTCTCTGTCTCTTTTTCTCTCTAGTGAGTGTATGTGCTCTGTGGCAAAAAAACTAAAAACAAAACAAACAAAAAAGGTTTATTCTATTGTGTAAAACAATGGGCAACTCTGTTCCAGCAACAGGAATCAACAACTGGAATTTCAGCTCTTTGTCCACCTGAGAACTCTCAAGAATCTTGCAAAGGTTTCCCCATTCTCATCAAACTGTAGGTAAAATTCCCACTTCCTATCTTGTAGGAGGATGGCAGAAATAGAATTTATCTTAGTGAGAGAAAAAGAATTATATCTAAAATTTATCAGAGAGAGGACACACAATCGTTCATCACACTGGTGATGGTTAATTTAGATAACTTACTGAATTTCTGCAACTGGTTGTCCAGGAAGTAGGCAGTAGCCTCCAATGTAGAGAATTTCTCTTTGGGATCTCTGTATTGCTGTTCACTCACCGTTGGTTGGGAATGCAGTTGCTGACAAACCTCTTAGGCATTTATTTCTTCCCTGGGATCAACAAAAGGCTGACGGATCCTGCCATGCTGCTAATTGAGACAGAAGAGACACAGCCAAGGACTGGAGAAAAGAACCCCACATGAATGTGTTAATAAAAGAAAAATGTATTTCATTTTGGCTTCATTTGGAATGATGGATGAAAATAACTGTCAACAATAGCTTATGGTTGTAAATTGAGCAATACTCCACAGGATTGGAAAACATTTTACCAAAAAAAGTTTAAGAACCAAAGCTCAGAGCTGAGACTCTCCTCTGGCTCAGTTGCCAACAGGAGCGAAGGACGTTGGGCTCAGAGTGCTAGGTAATAACCTGCAGTTGCCATAACAGAATCAGAATATGGGTGATGTCATGGAATGCTAGAAGCCCCTGCCTTCTGATCTCCTAGGCCATGCTGATTGCAGGGCCACCTAGTCTCTCCTCAAGGTCAGCACTGGTAGAAGCCCAACCTCGGTAGCTTCTGGCAGTAATAGTCACATGGGTATTACCTTTTGGTCATCCTGCAAACCTACGTCTTTCCCAAAATATCTCCGTCTGTTGTTTTGTTTTTGTTTTTGTTTTCCTCATTCTTATGTATGTATAAAATAAACAAAGTGATGGGACCAGCAGTTAGTGCAATGGCCATTTTGCTGAACTCCCACATAGTTGACCACGGTTCAAGTCCTGCACCCAGTGGCTTAAACTCACACCAGGCATGTGTGTGTGCGTGCCCAAGATCCAGAGAGGAGAATGGCAATGGCGGAGAAGACATTGTGGCGTGGTCATCTCCCCTGGGGAATGATTTCTTGCTTTCTTTCTCTCTGTCTTTCTGGCGAGTGCATGTGCCCTATAGCAAAAACCTCTCAAAAAATAAATAAATAAAATAAATAAATAAATAAATAAATGATAAAAATAAATAAATAAATAAAATAACCAAGGTGAAAATAAGTTCTCAAGTTTTCATTTTTTAATGGCTATCAAGGAGTCATTCTGCAATGTTTTGAACTCTCAATAGTGCTCATTCCTTTTGCTCTGGTGAAAACAGTACCTTTATAATGTAGGAAGTAAGTAACTTAGTTATGAATTCCTTTTTTATTTCTGGTCCTGCTTTTAAGTACATTTAAAAATTATGGGGAAAAGCAATATGTAATACTAAATGAAATAACACTTACTGTTAAAAAATGATTCTGTCCTGGGAACCAGCAGTTAGTGTAATGGCTATGTCGCTGAACTCCCACGTAGTTGACCGGGGTTCGCATCCCGGACCTGGTGGCTTAAAACTCACGCCAGATGTGTGTGCATGTGTGCCCAAGATCCCGAGAGGAGAATGGAGTAGAAGAGATTGCGGCATGACCATCCCCCACGGGAGGTGATTTCTCACTTTCTCTCTTGTATGCTCTCTCCAGTGACTGCATGCACCACCCCCAAAAAAAAAAAAAAAAAAAAAAAAAAAAAAAAAAAACCTCTCAAAAAAAAAAGATTCTGTCCTAATATCTCAGTATTCTCACTGACTTCCATTCCTAAGTTTGCCTCATTTTTACTTGCTGGGCAGATTTTGACTTTTTATTCATCTAAACTATGTTGGACAACACTACCTCCTTAGGTCCTCTTCATCATTGGGTTATTTTCATTTGTGTGTGTGTGAGTGTGTGTGAAAAAACACTGTATTTCTGTGGGACATATTTAGAGAGAGAACCTGAGGTGTGGGGACATGCTCTGAGCAAACACCACCTGTCCTTTTGGGCTTTGGAAGAACCTTGTAACTTGTGCTTTCCTTGACCCTCGCTGCAGAGAGAGCAAAGGTGGAAATTGCTAAGGGCGTTCCAACAGATATATCTGATGGACTTCAAGAACCATCTTGACCCAAATTAGCAAAGTCCAATCCCTGCTCTGCATATCAAAGCTTCTTTTTTTTTTTTAATACAAGGAAAGCTTTATTTCAATTTTCATCAAGAAATTTGCTGTATTTTTTTTTTTATGCTTTTGGGTTTTTTTCCCTTTTTTTTCCACTTTATTTCGTTTAGCCATTCGGTGGCTAGAGCCACTGGGTTCCTGGTATTAAAAAGATGCCAACAGAGGTAGCTGTGTCTCGCCCAGGGGCCCAGCACCCTCTCAAAGGTTCTTTAGCCTTCTCTGGGTGTGGTAGTGCACTCCTTATGGAGAAGTTCTTTAGCCTTCTTCCCCACACCTATAGCTAGACTTCTCTGCAATAGAAGAGAAGATAATGGGACTTTGTCTTGATGGGATTATCACCAAGGGATACACCTGGCCCAGTATGACTAAAGCCCTTATAGATTTTTTGACTGCTTCTTATTGTCTGTAACCTGGCAAGGAATCTATGAAGTGTCATGAAACATACACGTGTAATATCTCCTTGTAGTATAAATAAAGAGGCCCAGTTTGTCTGGGTGGCTCAAGCAGCAGCACAAGTTGCTTGGGCTACCTAGGCTCAGGCTGCTTGTGTCCATTTCTACCCTATGTCTTTGTCTCATTCTTTCCAATTCCCCAGTCCTCTCAAGATAGAGGCCTTTCTCTTTCTTGTCCTCTTTCTCTTCCTCACCAGCAGCCTTCTGACCATGATTCAGCTAGACCCAAGCCTCGGGGCAGAGGCTGACATATTTTGAAACACAGTTGACTATGTGGGAGTTCAGTGATATAACCATTTTTTCATCTGTTGGTCCCAGTGATGCTATTTTTTTCACAATTCAATTCAGGTCACTCACATATCAAATAGGTCAAGGACCAGGTGTGTAGGGACATGATTTGAAAGTGGCCCTTAGTGAGGTGTGGGGACATGTTTTGAGCAAACACCACCTGTCCACCTTTGGGACATGGCAGAACCTTGCAACTTGTCCCTTCCTTGACCCTCACTGCAGGCAGAGCAAAGTCTTGAAATTGTTAGGGGGTATTCCAACAGATTCACCTGACTGAATTTAGGAAACATCTTGACTCCCAATTAGCAAAATTCAATCCCCACTATGCCTCCATAAGATATTTTGTTCTTTTCTGAGCGTGGTGGTGCCTGCCTTATAGTGAGATTCTTTAGCTTATTTTCTTTCCCT
>NW_006159985.1:129338-130555 GCF_000334495.1 Tupaia belangeri chinensis | reverse complement strand
CTACATCGGCAACTGGACTTCTCTCCATTCGAAAAGAAGATATTGGGATTTCCCCTTAACAGAATTATCACCAAGGGATTCACCTGGCCCAGTATGTCTAAGCCCTTATAGATTTGTTACCTGCTTCTTATTGTCTGTAAAACATCAACATACCTATAGAATGTCATGAAACACATATTTAATGTTGGTTTGTCCTGTAAGTATAGGAGCCCAGTTTGCCTGGATGGCACAAGTTGCTTGGGCTACATAGGCTCAGGCTGCCTGTGTCCATTATTTCTCTGTCTCTCTGTCTTATTCTTTCTGCTTCCTCTTTAGACCAAGTCAACCCCGGGGAAAGATGCTTGCAAGGAGCAATTTATTTGTGGAATGTTGCTTCACACATTAATCTATTGAGTTGATCTTATACCAATCAATAGAGGTTGAATTCCATGAACAGAATATGATATGTCAAGGTCATGAATGTGGGGTGACAGTGATCCACTATGTGTGTGAATGGAGTTCAGCAACCCAGAAGCTAAGATTGAAACAAAAGAGACAGGCATGTAGGGAATAGAGATCCTTTGTTGATTTTCTCACTTTCTTGGCATTCAAATAACTAAGTTCTGTGAGCCTGAGATTTCAGAGATGCCTCTGTGACTCTTCTGCTGCTGAACTCTCCTGTTACATGTACAGTAAACAAGAATATGTGCCACTGAACACACATATCATGGTGAAGGAAAGAGGACCAGATCAACTAGTATTGAAAGCTGGCTTCTGTCCCCCATGTCTTCATCACCACTTTCCAAATACACTGTGCTGTCACATAGGTTTTGAGATGTATCTGAGGCTCTAACAAGATCCCTGACCACAAGTAGAAAGTCACTGTTGCAAGACCAGCAGGTGATATGGTGGCTACGGGATTGGACTCACACATGGCCAATTGTGGTTTGAATTCTGGATCTGGCAGCTGGCAACACATGCTGGGCAAGTATGCATGTGTGCCTGAAGTGACAGGATGAGATAAGAGAAGAGGAAATTGTGGTATGGACACCCTCCCTTAGGAGTGACATCCCACTTTCTTTTTTTAAAAAATATTTATTAATTAATTTTCATTATTATTTATACATTTAATCACTATACATCATTTAGATTATAAAGAGACTTTACCCAGTGTGACACACCTCAGAACAGCCCAATTGAGAACATATGCACATCCTCATCAACAAATAATAAACCAT
>NW_006159985.1:117932-129298 GCF_000334495.1 Tupaia belangeri chinensis | reverse complement strand
ACTCTAGTATTCATAACAATTTTTAATGCTTGTATGTCCTCCAGTCTTTCAGTCTCTGCATTAGAGTGCTGACAGTTGGTATATGTTAAGGGGAGACATACAATGTTCTCTTTCATATCCTGAATTCCTTCACTCAGCAACAGATTTTCCATATTTGTCCACTTTCTACCAAATTCCAGGGTCACCTTGTTTTTTATGTCTGAATAATATTACATGGAGTATATGTACCACATCTTTTCGATCCATTCATCCATTTGTGGACATTTGGGTTGGTTTCATGTCTTAGCAATTGTACATAATGCTGCAATGAATATAGATGCTCAAGCCCTTTTTTTGATTCAGCATTCTTCTGTCCTTTGGATAGATATCCAGGAGTGGAATTGCTGGATCATATGGTAGTTCTATGTAAAGGTCTTTGAGGAGGAACCTCCATATTTTTCTCCGCAGTGGTTGGACCAATTTACAATCTCAGCAACAGTGTAGGAGTATTCTCCTTTGACCGCATCCCCTCCAGCACCTATCATTATTTGTTTTTTTAATCTTCACCATTCTGACTAGGGTTAGGTAGTGCCTAATTGTGATATTAATCTGCATCTCCCTCATGATAAGGGATGTTGAATATTTCTTCATATGCTTTTTGGCTGTTCATATGTCTTCCTTAGAGAGTTGTTTATTCAGCTCATTTTTCAATCTTTTAACTGGGTTAATCTTTTTTTTTTTTTCTTTTGTATTCTGGTTATCAGTCCCTTATCTGAAGCACAGTTGAAAAAAATTCTCTCCCATTCTGAGTGTTTTTGATTCACGCTAATGACAATATCCTTTGCTGTGCAGAAACTTCTTAATCTGATGTAATCCCACTTGTCTATCTTGAGGATTATAGCCTGTGCTTAGGGGGTCTTAAGAAGTCTTGGCCTACCCCAATGTCTCCCAGAGTTTCCCCACTGTTTTCCACCATTTTGTTTATCGTTTGTGGTCTTAGGTTTAGATCTTTGATCCACTTTGAGTTGATTTTTGTTAATGGTGACAGATAGGGGTTCAGATTCATCTTTGTGCAGGTGGATACCCAGGTTTTCCAGCACCATTTGCAGTGAAGGTTTTCCTTTTCCCACTGGATTAACTGGTACCCTTTGTCAAAGATGAGTTGACTGTATGATTTGGGCTTTATTTCTGGGGTCTCTACTCTGTTCCATTGGTCCTTATGTTTGTTTTTGTGCCAATGTCATGCAGTTTTGAGTATCATAGCTTTGTAGTTATATTTTTGGGTCAGGAAGTGAGATGCCCCGTACTCCACTCTTCTTTTGCAGAATGGCTTTGACAATATGGGATTGTTAATGATTCCACACAAATTCTATAATTGTCTTTTCTAGATCTGTGAAGAATATTTCTTGTAATTTTATAGGAATTGCATTAAATATGTTGATTAATTTGGGTAGAATTGCCATTTTGATTATATTAATTCTGCCAATCCAGGAACCTGGGATGTCCTTCTACTTTCTGTCCTTTTTGATTTCCTTTTTCAGGTTTTCATACTTTTCTTTATAGAGATATTTGACTTCCTTGGTTAGTTTTATTCCTAAGTATCTCATATTTCTTGAGGCTATGGTAAATGGGATTACTTTTTTCACTTCTGTCTCTGTTTGTTGTTTGTATATAGAAATCCTATAGATTTTTGTAAGTTAATTTTGTAACCTGCCATTTTACTGTATGCATTTATTACTTTGAGGAGTTTTTTCATTGGATATTATTGGGTCTTCTATATAAACAGTCATTTCATCTGCAAGACATCTCACTTTCAATCTGACTGTCTCTGTCTCTCCAGAGAGTACATATGTCCTAAGGCAAAAATCATTTTAGAAAAAGTTACTTTTGCCTTCAGCTAATACATGATGAATGTATGTAGAATAATTTCAGGTAATAATCTCAATACTTGCCATTATTTGCATCTAAACTTTTGTTACATGTGTTTTTGTAAGATGCAGTGATAATCTAAGTCAGTTCATTTGCTGTTCAGAAAGCTTGAAGATCTTCATCATGTGGCCATTGCCTTACATTCCACTCTGCATCTTCCTTGGTCACCTAACAAGAGCTCTGTTTTCTTCTTTGGATCTATTGTCATAGCCATTCTCCCAGACTAACTTCTTTAAGGATCTCACGTTTCTGAGCTTGATGGATATATGACCTTCTCTATTCAGTACATAGAGCTGTCATTTTGGACACACAGGGAATGTATCTTCATATGTCACTAGGCTCTCTAGGTGCAGTAAATGGTCTCTCACTACCTGAAAATTACCTCACATACCCCATGTATTTTATTTCCTATAGCCCTATTCATCAGGGGGATCCAGTCTTTTCAGATAGTCCTTGCCCAAGTTTACAATATTCAGGCTTTCTAGTCCATCTCGATGTTGCTGCTTTTGATTGATACAGTCTAAGTTATATGTGAACCCAGGGGAGGGACATATGTCAAGAATTCATAATACTCAGCTATGACATTTGGTAGTCAAAGCACTCTGTCGGAGAAATTCTCCACATAGCCTATTTAAATTTAATTCTTTTTTTTTTTTTTTACTGGAATTGTCAGGGGGAAAGAATTCCCAGTGCTGTCCTGTCTCCTGCTTCCTCTCCAAGATGCTGAGCCTCTTGGTGCCTACCATTGATGTTCTCACTGGAATACAATCTTGGCTAATTGGGACAATTTTTACACCCTTTCTCTGCTGCCACAGTGTAAGTGGCACACTGCTTTACTACAGGGGCTGAGTAAATTTCTTCACTGAGCTAAACTAATTTAGAAACCAAGTTTTTTGAGAAGTACAGATGTTACATTTTACACAGTGTGAGTGAGAAACAGAAAAGCAAAATGAGGTTATAAGTAATAAGAAAGTTCTTATGTTCATCAAGTACCTGAGTATCAAAAGGTTAAGATTTCAGTCCTATTTCCTTCTATTTCACTATAAACATGGAGACTGGTTTGATTCTGTTTAGCAAATTAATCAACCATTTTAGGATAGAGTAACAATTCCATGATTGTGTACAGTATTAAGTTTGATGAGTAGAAAGGACCATGAAGTCTAGAAAGTATTAACTGATAAATAGGAACAGAGAACATTATGATCTCTTCGACAAACATCAGATTGCAAGTCATATTAAACTTGCCTCCTCATGTTTCTAGCTTACCAGTACATAGATATTGGTTCTGCTATCAGTTATTTTCTCTGGGCACCTTGATGCTATTGACTTGGAGTAAACATGGAGCCCTGGATTTTTAAGTGTGGCCTCTTATAGCTCAAATCTTCAAGGTCCACCTAGATCTTTTGACTGTCCTGCATCCTATGAGGTTAAGGTAGAGACAGAAGGTGCTACTGATTCTCTGCTATTCCCAGAAACACCCTTGACTTTCTCACCAAAAAAGTGTCAAATGACTTTTTTGGTCTAATAGGAAAAACATCCTGTGCTCTTGAAAACAGAACTTCCCTTTCACCAAGGTAGTCCCTCTTCATAGTGTTACTTCAGAGACAAAATTTCAGTATTAGATAATTTATCTTTGTAATCCTTTACAGCTGGAACTGTGGAGTATCGCTCTGATTTTTTTCATTGTAACTGAACAGTGGTTTCCTAAAGGCCTCTACAGAAAATTTAGTTGGATGGAAGTTCTTTAGTCCCAGACATTTATAGACTAATGATGATGTTATGTGCCTACACAATCTGCTACAGTACAGAGAGCATCCTAATAAAAATGATTTAAGGTAGTTGCCAGCAGAAGACATGGTGGTTAAAAAGCTTAGTTCTCACATGGTTGGCTGCAGTTGGAGTGTTGAACCAAGAACTTTAAAAATGATACTGGACACATTCCAGGCACATGCTGGGCACAGGATCCTGGGATAATAGTGAAGATGGAATGATAACAAATCATCCACCTTGTGAAGATGAGTTGTGAGAAACACATGTGAGCAATGGGAAAAAACCAAAAAAAAAAAAAAAAAAAAAAAAAGAAAAAAATTTATATTCCTATTCCATAGGACAACAGGAAGTTCTGTGTTCATCAAATTGTGGGTATATTTTCTACTCCTTTCTTTGTAGGAGAGGGAAAGGGTACAGTTTATCTTGATGAGGAGCAGATAAAAATCATGTCTGTAGTTTATCAGAGAGAGGAGACATTATCATTCATAATACTGGTGATGATGACCCTAGAGAACTTACTGGATTGCTGCAGCTGATTGTCCAATGAGTAGGCTGCAGCTTCCAATGTAGAAAATGTCTTTTTTAGATACCAGGAGTGCTGTTCCATCACTACTGGTTGTGAGTGCAATTGCTGATGGATCTCTAAGATGTTTCTTATTTCCCTGTGATCAAATGAAGGGCTGAGGGAGCCTGCCATTCTGCAATTTCAGGTAGAAGGGCCACAGACAGAGACTGGAGTAAAGAAACTCAAACACATAATGAGTTAACAAAAGTATAATGAAATATGCTTTACAAAGAATGATAGATGGCAACAACTGCCAATCTTAACTTAGAGTTGAGAAGTTGAGTAACACTCTGCAGTGGTTGAAAGCCATCTGCCACATAAACAAGGTTTAATAGCCATAGCCCAGGGAACCAGCAGTTAGCGTAATGGCTATGTCGCTCGACTCCCACGTAGTCGACCGCGGTTCGTGTCCCGGACCCGGTAGCTTAAAAAACTCACGCCGGGCGTGTGTGCGTGCGTGCCCAAGATACCGAGAAGAGAATGGAGGAGAAGGGATTGCGGCGTGACCATCCCCCCTGGGGGGTGATTTCTCGCTTTCTATCTCTATGTCTCTGTCTGTCTGGTGAACGCACGTGCCCTACAGTGAAAATCTTTCCAAAAAAAAAAAAAAGCCATAGCCCAGAGTTGAATCCCTCATCTTTCTCAGTCTCCAACAGGAGTGAGGGAGGTTGTGCTTAGGGTGCCAGGTAACAGCCTGAAGTTACAATAACAGAAATAGAGGGTGAGAGGTGTAATGGAATCCTAGGAGCTTCTGCCTTCTGATCACCTAGGCCATGCTGAAGACAAGGCCATCTTGTTTCCTCTGCAAGTCACCACTGTTAAGGACCCAACCCCAGTAGTTGCTGTCAGCAATACTGAACTAATGTAATCATAGTAACAGTATACATGGGTATTCCCTTCTTATCCTGAAGACCTATCTCTTCCTCAAAAATCTTCTGTCTATTTTTCATGGTTTATTCTTGTGTGTGTATAAAATAATCAAGATGAAAATAATTGGTCAAGTCTTGTTTTCTTATTGACTATAAGAAATCAACCAACCATTTTTTGAATATTAAACAGGGCTTAGCCCTTTGCCTCTAGTGATAAATTTATATCTTTTTGATGCAGAAATGTAACACTGTCATGAAGTTGTTCTTTGGATCTTCTCCCACTTATTTCAAATATATTAAAGGTTATTGGAACAAAAAAGTATGTAATGCAACATCAATAAACCATTAGTTTAGAAAAATATTCTGGTCGTACTCTCAGTATACTTCTTACTACCTTTTTAAATTGTCTTTTCTCTTGCTGGGAAACCACTTGGTTTTCATTCATTTAAATTATGTTGCACATCACTCCCTCTTTAGCTCCTCCTCTACATAAACTTGCTTTTAATTTTTAATGTCACTAAATACTGTATTTCATACTTGTTCCTTATGAATTTCACATTACCTCCACATCTGCTCTTTTCAAAATAGCAATATGATTACATTAGTAACACTACAATCCCACCTTCTTCGTTCTTCTCTGAGAATATTGGGCATGCATGCACATGCATCTCGCATGAATTTCATGACATGTGTCCAAGACTCGAACTGTGGTCAACTATATGGAAGTCCTTCAATGTAAACATTATGCATTCTGCTGGTCCCGGACATCACTCCCTCTTAAGCTCCTCCTCTACACTAGCTTGATTTTTTATTTATAATGTCACTAAACACTGTATTTCATATTTGCTATGAGTTTCATGCTAGGTCCACAAGTGGTTTTTTCAAGATGTCAGTATGATTATTCTAGTTTAGAAATACATTCATTTTTCCATTCAGTAACCATCTATTTTGGAAAGACTTGTGAATCTGATTCTATTTTTTCACGTTTGAATTTGGGTAACTCACACATCAAACAGATCAAAGATCGAGAGCAATTTTTTTTTTTTTTTGGAGAGATTTCAGAATATGACATGTCAAGGTCATGAATGTGGGGTGAGAATCTACAGTGTGTGCATGAATCAAAATCAATGACATAGAAGCTGAGATTGAGACTAAAGAGACAGGCAAATAGAGAAGAGCGATCCCCT
This sequence comes from Tupaia belangeri chinensis, assembly GCF_000334495.1. Taxonomy (NCBI): domain Eukaryota; kingdom Metazoa; phylum Chordata; class Mammalia; order Scandentia; family Tupaiidae; genus Tupaia; species Tupaia belangeri. The sequence goes on along the minus strand of NW_006159985.1, from coordinate 122,999 downwards.
GTTGACTTTCCCACTTACGTGACATTTAAGTGTACCTAGACTTGTATGAGCCTGAGATTTCAGAGCTGTCTCTGTGACACAGTGTCCTGACTTTTGCTCCTAATCTTGCATCCGTTTATAGTGTAACCAGCATGAAAATGTAGAACACTCGTATCACAGAGAAGAAAGGAAGAACAGATCAATCATTGTGGAAATCTGGCCTCTGCTCCCCCTATCCTCATCACCACCTTTCTAATGCACTCTGCTATCACATTTATTTTGAGATGTAGCTAAGATTTTTATAAGATTCCTGACTACTACCAGAAAGTCACTTTTTCTTCTAAACAATTCAGGATAAATTGTGTAAAATGATTGTATGTGATAGGCTACATACTTGCCATCCTTGGGGTCCAAATTTTTGTTATTTGTTTTGTAAGCTGTAGTGACAACCTGAGTCAGCCTTTTGCTGTTCTGAAAACCTGAAAAAAATTTTTTTTGAGGGAGCGATCTTCTATGTTCATAGCCATCCCTCAGGTTAAATGCATGAAGGACCTCATATTTCTGCAAGATCAATGGAAGTGAGACCTTCTTCAATAGGTACATAAAACAATCATGTGGGTCATATGGTGCCTGTGTCTTCAGATGTCACTAGGCTCTGCTAAGTGCAGTAAATGTTCTCTTACTTCCTCACAATTACCCCCTCACCCACGCAGTGTATTTCTACAGCTTTATTCATTAGGGTTATCTCGATCTTTTCAGTCATAGCCCAAGCACACATTATTCAGGCTTTTGTAGTCCATCCCTGTACTGCTACCTTTTACTTTGTTATTGTCTAACTTTTATATGTAAAGTGGAACCCAAGGGAGGGACAAATGCACAGGATGGCTTTGGCATTACGGGGTCTTTTATGATTCCACACATATTCCATGATTGTCTTTTCTAGATCTGTGAAGGATGTCTCTTGTAATTTTATAGGCATTGTATTAAGTATGTAGATTTATTTGGATGGATTGCCTTTTTGATTATATTAATTCTCCCAATCCAAGAACATGAGATATTCTTCCAATTTTCCATGTTCTTTTCAATTTACTTTTTCTGGTTTCATAATTTTTCTTATAGAGGTCTTTGACTTCCTTGGTTAGTTTTATTCCTAGATATCTTATACTTCTTGTGGCTATGGAATATTAGATTACATCCTTCAGTTCTGTCTCTGCTTGTTGTTTTTATATAGAAATGCTATAGACTTTTGTAAGTTAATTTTGTATCCTGACACTTTACTATATGCTTTTATTACTTTGAGAAGTTTTTTTGTGGAAACTATTGGGTCTTCTATATATGCAATCATGTAATCTGCAAATAGAGATAACTTCAACTCTTCTTTTTCTATTGGAATGCCTTTTATTTCTTTCTCTTTTCTGACCACATTGGCTAGGACTTCCAGTAGTGTATTGAATAGGAGTGAAGAAAGTGGACAGCCTAGTCTTGTGGTAGTTTTTAGTGGAAAAGTTTTCCCCATTCAGTATAATGTTAGCTATATATTTTTTGTAAATGGCTTTCATTATTCTGAGAAATGATCTTTCTATGAAGATTTTACTAGGAGTCTTAATCATGAAGGAATGTTGTATTTCATCAAATGATTTTCCTGCATTGATTGAAATGATCATATTGTTTTTATCTTTTTTTGTTAATATGGCATATTACACTTATGGTTTTGTGTATGTCAAATCACCCTTGCATCACTGGAATAAACTCTACCTTGTCATGATGAATAACCCTGTTTTATATGATGTTGAATACATTTAGCAGTATCTTGTTGAGAATATTTGCATCTATGTTTATTAGAGATATAGGTCTGTAGTTTTCTGTGGAGAGGATCTTCTTTGATTGATCATATTTGGGGTTCTTTGTATCTTTGGGGTCTGAATGTTTGAGTGTCTCTCTAGACTTGGAAAGTTTTCTTTCAGGATTTCATAGAATAGATTATCAATGCTCTTAGTTTCTTCACCATCTGGGATACCAATTATTTGGATGTTTTGGCATTTCATGGTACCTAGTATTTCTTTAATATTATCCTCACTTTTCTCAGTCATTTTCTCAAAATTTTAATAATTTTGTTGTAGGTCAGAGGTTTTGTCTTCTACTTTCAAAATTTCATCTTCAGCATGGTCTCACCTGCTTTTAATACTTTTGAAGAATGTACTTTTAATACTTTTAATACTCCATATCTAACAGTTCTGTTTTATTCTTTTCTTAAGATATCCAGTTTTTTCATATAGTAAAAGGACTTCCTCATCTCTTGGAGCTCAATGTCTTACTGGTGAGTGCATGTGTCCTATAGCAAAAACCTCTCCAAAAAAGTAAATAAGATTATTAAATAATAGAAAGATAATTCAATAATAGAACAATTCATTTAACATGAAAGAATGTCTTTAGGGAAACAGAGAGTATTGAGAATTCTTTCTTCCACTATTGATGCTTCAAGAATCATTAAATGTTATGATATGCCCTGTGTCCTACTTGTTATTTGAATCATTGCTTGGGCTGTAAAGAATTTCTCAGATTTGCTGCATGCCACATGACTGTCTCAAGGTTAAGAGTGGGACATGAAATTGTTTGATCCTTGACCACATTTCAATGCCTTCTTTGTAAGGACCAGGGGAAGTAGAGTCTACCCGTTCTCTTATCTTCATGATTTCCAAAGGGTGAGTTCTTCCCCCTAACTATTTTAGAATTTTGCCTTCAATTGACAGAGATTTGGGTCCTGGACAGTCAAAATGGAAGGAAACTTAAGTAGAGTACCTGGCTTCTCTACCTGATACCTAGTTACTTTCAAAGTCTCCATCCCTAAAGTCTCCACCTGCCAAGTGACTGCCATTTCTCCCATGAATCAGATCTCGGAAGCAGTGAGGTCAATATCCAATTTGTCTTTACTACTACATCAGAACCTCTGTTTTTCTTTCAAGTGAGACCTCTTTGCTGCAATGTGGCTAGAATAATACCTTTACACAGTTATAGTTGGAGTTGTTTACTAAATTTTCTTTTCCCACATTTATTAGAAATGTCATATATCTCCTTAGTGTATTGGATTATTAGAAAATTCATGACATATTTTTCTATGCAAATGTTTTTGTGAAGAATATGTCATGACTTTTCTGATGACCTAGTAGTTCTACTTTTTTCTTGAGTAATGACTTCAATATATTAATGCACTAATTGTCTAACATTATCACATTATACTGAAAGTTGATCTTTTACTTGGCTTTATAGTATGAATCATTCTCCAATTTAATTCTACTTATAATATGTTAAACATTAACAAATTTATAAATTTTATTTTTTAAACTTGCATTTATTCCTGAGTTATCATTGTTCCCAGGTTTCTCAAGCCAGAAATCATCCTGAATCCTTTCCATTCCTGGGATCCCAAACTCACCATAGTTACTGTATCTACCATGGTCTACATTGTTTTTGTTGCTGTTTTTAACAGATTTGAAAATGGAAACATGAGTTAACTAAATTTTCCACATTTCCTTTGACAATACCACATTTCATGATATAAAATTTGTTAAATTTTTATCTCATTTAACACCTACTTTTTGGAGTTGTCAGATGGTGGAATTTACTGGAATGCTACCTTCAATTTATTACTTTTTAAATCTTTTTGGTCAGAGATTGCATGTGCTCACCACAGAGAGATGGAGAGTGGGAGATAAAAAGCACCTACCATGAGGAATGGTCATGCTGCTACCATGAGGAATGGTCATGCTGCAATAATTTCTCCATTTTTCCATCCTTTCAGGATTTGGGGCATGCATATATGTGAAATATAGCTGCCTTAACTACCAGGCCATGAAGCCAGGCTGATTCTTCCATTTTATGTGTGTGCAAACAATTTAGATTGTATTTGTGTTGTCAGAGACAGACAGAGAGAGAGAGGGAGAAAAGCATTCTTCACTGGGAATGGTCACACTGCAATCTTTTCTCCATCTCTCTCTATCCTTGGGATTCTGGGCACACATATACGTGCACTCAGAATGTTTATCAAACTGCCAGGTCTGGGACTCAAACCACACAGTTGGCTGTGTGGAATCTGGTTCCTAGTCTTTTGTATTTGAAATGTTTATTTCCCTTGCTGTACTATAATATTTCAAAATGTAAGCTTCTAATATTAGTTAATTCTGTTATTTTATACATGTCACAGCAAGGTAGAAAGAGTTATAGAATACTTTTATAAGTTGCTACCTGTACTTGCATTGTACTTATCATCTGAGTATAAAACTCCATCGGTTTGAATCCCTTAGTGCACCCAAGCTTTAATGATAACACATCTTAAATTTTATGGGTAGACATGATCAGGTCCAGTATAACATCTAAGATTGGCACTGTCTTATCTTGCACTAGATTGCAAAGAAATGCATCGATTGAAATGAGTTTCAGAATTGAGGCTAATATGATTAGAAAAGCTAGAGAAGAACTGACACACAAGAGAGCAATAATAGTGTTTATAAAAATATATATTGAAACAATGAGTAAATATATGAATTGAGATCAATTGTGCTTTATATTCTATCTGCAATATCATCTGTTTCCATTCTATTGATAAATAGGGACTGGAATTAATCATTATCTTCATTTATTTAGAAGAAAAGGACTGAACAGTCTTAAACATAGGGGGCCGTTTTACTCTATTTTTTTTTTAAATTTTTTTAAAATTTAAATGTTATTTATTTACATTCATTCACTGTACATCATTACAGCATACAAAATGAGATTTTTCCATCCAGAGTACACTGTATATTGTCTCAATCAAGCACATCAACATACATGTTATTGTCAACAAATAATTTTCCATTTCTTGTTTCCTGTATTTTTTGCTATTTTTCCCCCCATCCTTGATTCCCTATCTCTTACCCTCTGCCATCTCCTTCTCTTTTCCCACACTGTTTCTGGTATCTATGTTTACTTTCTATACTGTTTTCCCCCATTTTTCATTGAATTACTAAAGATCTTAATTAATCTAAATATTTTCATAGCAAAAACAGCTGATATATACATTTCCATGAACACAAGTCTAACTTTAGGCATCCT
>NW_006159985.1:117343-117919 GCF_000334495.1 Tupaia belangeri chinensis | reverse complement strand
TAAAGTAGCCCCTAGCTGGGGCTATGTATCTTACTGTGGTCATCAAATGTATTTTTTTTCTTTTGGAAAGTTTTTTTTTTTTGTAACTTAATTTACATTCTTTACCTAAGCATCATCACAGCATACAAAATGCGATTTCCCATCTAGAATATACTGCATAGTGACTTAATCATGCATATTATTATCCAAAATTTTCCTAGAAATATTTACCCCTCTTTCTGACCCTCTGTCCTTTCCCACCCTCTTCTCCCACTGTCTCTGGTGTCTACAATTGTCTTCCATTCCTTTTCCACCCACATTGTATTGATAACACAATTTCTTAAATAATCTTAACTACTTTCAATGGTAAATACACATGGTACTATTAAGAAAACCAGTTTTAACTGAAATCATAGAAATGCTAAGGAACTTTTCTTAAAGCCAGGAAACAGGTTAGGATTCTGTTCAAATGGTAGGTGCATGAACCTATCAGTCTCATGTACTTTATCTTCTGTTCTGGTTCCATTTTTCCTATTAAATTCTGGGATATAATATTCAACTCCAGACTTGTCCCTACGATTAAGCTGGCCACTTTCT
>NW_006159985.1:105581-117024 GCF_000334495.1 Tupaia belangeri chinensis | reverse complement strand
AGATCTTCTTGGGTTGATTCTATTTGGGGTCCTTTGTATTTCTTGGGACTGGATCTTTGAATGCCTCTCTAGGTTTGGAAAGTTTTCTTGCAGGATTTTATGGAATAGATTATCAATGCCCTTATGGCTATCTTCACCTTCTGGAATGCCAATTATCTGGATGTTTGGACGTTTGATGGTATCTAGTACTTCTCATATATTATTCTCAAATTTTTGTGCCATTTTCTCAGTCTTCATGGTGGATTTTTCTAGGCCAACAATTTTCTCTTCTATGTCTGAGATTCTATTTTCTGTATGATCTAGTCTGTTTTTAATACTTTCAAGGGAGATTTTGACTTCCTGTATTATAGACTTCATTTCTAACAGTTCTGTTTGACTCTTTTGTAAAGCTTGTAATTCCTCTTTTAGATATTGCAAGATTTCCTCACCTCCTGGAACTCGACAACTTCTTTCTCCTTTGTCTTTAGCGGTTCATTGTCTCTCTTCTCTTCCATCTCAGGTAGCTTTGCCATTATGAATACTCTAAATTCTTTATCAGACATTTCCATGATTTGCATTGAACTGCTTGTGGATGAAGAGGAATTATTCTTTTCCCTTGGAGGAGAGGTATTTTCTTGCTTTCCCTTATTTCTTGTGGTCCTGCAGTGATTTCTTGTCATCTGATGGATGGTGTGTTTCTTCTGAATTCTTGAATTTCAATCTGAGTGTTTAGGAGCAAGCAGAAAGAGGTGATCTGGAATCTCTTTGCCATTCTGTGTGATCACTGGTGCAGCAGATTCAGTAGATATTGAGGAATATGTTAACCCTAATAGCATTTGGATGTTTAGCTACAGTGCCCTTAGATCCATCTAGAAATACATTAAATGGATATTGAAGAGTGGAGAGACAAGAAAAAAATAAAAATGAGAGAGAAAAACAACAACAAAGAAAGAGAAAAAAGACAAAAAATAATTGTAATTATTGTTTTTCTTAAAAAAAAAAAACAGAAAAAAATTTTAAAAACCTAAAATATTGAAAGCTGCTGGAGCCATGAGGAATCCTCTTCTGAAGGAAGGCCTCAACTCTCCTGCCTGGGCAGAAGGACCAGAGGGGATTATTAACAAAACAAAAGGTGGAGCTGAGAGCAAGAGAAAAATTTTACCTTTAAAAAAGTCAGAAAAGGAAAACAAAAAAAGGGGAAGACAGAAGCAGAAACAGACAGAGACACAGAGACAGAGATAGAAGGCCAGAGGGGCTCCCTACCATGCTAGCTTCGTTTGCTGGAGGCTGAATTATCAGTAGAAAATCTTCATTTCTCCTATCCCCTGAAATGACTAGTTCGCAGGAGCCATGAGGAATCCTCTTCTCCATTTTGTGTATTTTTAAAAGATTTTTATAGTTTTCTTTGTAAATGTCTTTGACTTCTTTAGTTTGGTTTATCCCTAGATATCTGATCCACTTTGTGGTGATAGTAAAAGGGATTCCTTTCATCAGCTCTACTTCGTTCAACTTGTTGTTCATGTATAAAAATGCTATGATTCTTTAATGTTGATTTCCTATCCTGCTACTTTATTCATTTATTACTTCAAGAAGCTTTTTCATAGAAACCTTTGTATCTTCTAAGTATACCATCATGTCATCTGCAAATGAAGATATTTTCAACTCTTCCTTGCCTATTTGAATACTTTTTATATTATCCTCTTTTCTGATTTGCATTGGCGAAGACTTCCAGAAGAATACTAAAAAGCACTGGAGAAAGTGGGCAGTTTTGTCTGGTACCAGTTTTTAGTGGAAAAGCTTTTAGCTTTTCCTCATTCAGTATAATGTTAGTAATAGGTTTTTCATATATGGCCTTTATCGTGTTGAGAAATTACACTTCTGTACCAATATTACAGAAAGTTTTAATCATGAAGGGAGGATTTATTTTATCATATGTTTGCTATGCATTAGTTGAAATGGTCATATGCTTGCTCTGCATCAATTGAAATGATCATATGGTTTTTATCTTTCTTTCTGTTAATATGGTGTATTATATTTATGGTCTTGCATATATGTTGAACCAAACTTACATCAGTGGAATAAAGCATGCCTGGTTGTGATGAATAATCTTTTTATTGTTGGATACAATTTGCAAGTACCTTGTTGAGAATTTTTGTGTCCATATTCATCAGTGATATTGGTCTGTAATTTGCCATTTTTGTCATGTCTATATCTCTTTTGTGGATGAAGATGATGGAGCCTTCATAAATGATTTTGGGAGGTTCCCTTCCTTTTAGGTCTTTAGAAATAATTTCTGTAGGATAGAGGCTAACCCTTTCTTAAAAGTTTTGTAGAATTCAAAAGTGAAGCCATCCAGACCTCATCTTTTATTTTTCAGGAAGTCATTTATTACTGATACAATCTCATGGGTTGGTATGGGTCTACTCAGGTTTTCTGTCCTCCTGATTCAATCTTGCTACATTATATACATACAGGAATTTGTCCATCTCCTCTATGTTCTCTTGTTTGTGGACATATAGTCACCCATTGAATCTTCTAATGATATTTTGTATGTCTAGTCTATCTGTTGTAATGTTGCCTGTTTCATTATGTATTTGATTTATCTAGTTTCTTTCTTTCTTCTTCATCAGTCTAGCTAATGATCTGTCAATCTTTTTCATTTTTTCCAAGAAGCAGCTTTTGTTTTCATTTGTTTTTCTGTATAGTTCATTTATTTTCTATTTTATTTATTTCTGCTGGAATTTTTATGATTTCTTTTTGCCTGGCATTCCTTTTTGTTTTTGTTGTTGTTTTTCCAAATCCATGAGGCATGATGTTAAGCATGATGTCTATTTGCCACTTTCCATCATTTATTTTTTACATGCACTAATTGCTATGAATTTCCCTCTTCTGACTGCTTTTGCCATGTCACAAAGATTATGGAAATTTGTGTACACATTGTTATTTGTTTCAAGAATTTTTAAGGTTTGATTTATGTCCTATTATATGGTCAATCTTTGAAAATGTTTCATGCTTGGGTGAGAGAAAGGTGTATTTTGTGGTCTTAGGGTGGAATGTTCTATAGATGTCTGTCAATCCCATGTAATTTATAATATCATTAGGTCCTGTATCTCTGTTTATTTTTTGTCTAGAAAATTTGTCTAAAGGAGATCATGGGGTGTTGAGATCCATAACCATTATAGTGTTGCACCCTATCTCTCCATTTGGCTTCAGCAGTCTTTCCTTCACATATTTTGGTGCTCCTGGGTTGGATGCATAGATATTTACAAGCATTATGTCTTCTTGCTGAATTAACCCTTTTAGTATTATTTAATGCTCTCTTTTGTCTCTTCTTTAAGTCTTTGTCTTCAAGTCTATTATGTCTGAAATCAGTATTGCAACTCCAGCCCTTTTTTATTTCCATTTTCATGGACTTTCTTTTCTCCAGTCCTTCACTTTTACTATATGCATGTCTTTATTCATAACGTGCATTTCTTGGAGGGAGCAGATAGAGAGTTTCTGATTTTTTTTTCTATCTATTCAGCCAATCTGTGTCTCTTAATTAGAGTATTTAATCCATTAACATTCAACCTAATTATTGATATTTCTGGACCAGTTATTATCATTGATGGAGACATATTCTTTGTTGTTTTATGTTCTCTAATAACTCTCCATCTGACATTTTAGTTTTCCTGGTATAGCACTTTCTTCAGAACCTTTTGAAGATGTGATCTGGAGTTGGTAAATTCTTTCAGGTTTTGTTTATGCATAAATTTTTAACTAGTTTTCCCCATATAAATGACAATCTTGTCAGGTATAGTATTCTTGGTTGTAATTGTTTTAATTTAACACTTTGACTATATTTCCTCATTCTTTCCTTGCCTGCATTGTTTCTGTTGAGAAGTCTGATGTTAGTCTGATGGTATAACCTTTGTAAGTAAGGACATTTCCCTCTTGCTAATTTTAGTACCATGTCTTGGTTGTGACCAGTCTGACTATGATGTGCCCTGGAGAAGATCTTCTTTATTTGATTCTATTTGGTGCCCTATGTATTTCTTGAACCTGGATATTTGAATGACTCTCTAGATTTGGTAAGATATCTTCCAGGATTTCGTGAAAGAAATTATCAATGCCCTTATTATTTTCTTCCTCTTCTGGGATACCAATTATCTGGATGTTGGGGTGCTTGATGGTTTCTAGTATTTCTCATATGTTACTCTCATTCTTGGTTGTTTTCTCAGTGTTTTTGATACTTTTTTCTGGGTCAGAGATTTTGTCACTTACATTCAAAATTTGATCTTCTGCATGATCTAATCTACTTTTAATACTTTTTAGGGAGACTTTAATTTCGTTTTCTCAGTGTTTTTGATACTTTTTTCTGGGTCAGAGATTTTGTCACTTACATTCAAAATTTGATCTTCTGCATGATCTAATCTACTTTTAATACTTTTTAGGGAGATTTTAATTTCCTGTATCACATTCTTCATCCCTAACAATTGCATTTGATTCTTTTTTTATAGTGTGCATTTCTTCTTTCAAATCATTAAAGGACTTCCTCATCTCCTGGAGCTTATTGTCTTTTTTCTCTTACCTCTCATTTAGTATGGTCATTGCAAATATTCTGAATGGCTTATCTGGCATTTTCACAACTTCCATTGTGTTCTCTGTGGGTGATGCAGAATTGATGTTTTCCTTTGGGGGAGGCATTTTATAATATTTCTTCAGTCTCTGCAATTGTTTGTAGTCATCTGGGAATGTATGTGATCCTTCCTAAATTATTCCAGGTATCTTTGAGCATTCAAAGGTGTCCAGGAGTAGAAAATTGGTGGTCGCTCTTCTGCTCTGCGTCTCCGTTGCTCTGCAGCATCCTGGACTGCTGTCACAAGTCCTGGGTGACCCAAAGTCCTCTCTGTTTCTAAAATGCAGGTGCACTCGAAACTGAGCTGCTGAGTTTCACCTCAGGATCAAAGAAAAGATCACAGAGTGCACAAAGCATACTGTGTGCTATACATAACACTGAGTCTTGGGTGTTCAAAGGCAAGTGGGGGAGGGGATGAGCCATCAGTCCTGGCCCCATGAACCCTAGCATCCTGCAAAGACTTTTGCTTGAACTGCTATCCAGATGGGGCGGATTGGAGAGCAACTTGTCAAGTTCTATAGATGTCTGTCAATCCCATTTAATTTATAATATTTAGGTCCTGTATCTCTGCTTATTTTTTGTCTAGAAAATTTATCTAAAGGAGATAATGGGGCGTTGAGATCCACAACGATTATTGTGTTGAACCTTATCTCTCCATTTAGCTTCAGCAGTCTTTCCTTCACATGTTTTTGTGCTCCTGGGTTGGATGCATAGATATTTACAAGCATTATGTCTTCTTGCTGAATTAACCCTTTTAGTATTATTTAATGCTCTCTTTTGTCTCTTCTTTAAGTCTTTGTCTTCAAGTCTATTATGTCTGAAATCAGTATTGCAACTCCGGCCCTTTTTTATTTCCATTTTCATGGACTTTCTTTTCTCCAGTCCTTCACTTTTACTATATGCATGTCTTTATTCATAACGTGCATTTCTTGGAGGGAGCAGATAGAGAGTTTCTGATTTTTTTTTCTATCTATTCAGCCAATCTGTGTCTCTTAATTAGAGTATTTAATCCATTAACATTCAACCTAATTATTGATATTTCTAGACTGGTTATTATCATTGATGGAGACATATTCTTTGTTGTTTTATGTTCTCTAATAACTCTCCATCTGACATTTTAGTTTTCCTGGTATGGCACTTTCTTCAGAAGCATTTGAAGATGTGATCTGGAGTTGGTAAATTCTTTCAGGTTTTGTTTATGCATAAATTTTTAACTAGTTTTCCCCATATAAATGACAATCTTGTCAGGTATAGTATTCTTGGTTGTAATTGTTTTAATTTAACACTTTGACTATATTTCCTCATTCTTTCCTTGCCTGCATTGTTTCTGTTGAGAAGTCTGATGTTAGTCTGATGGTATAACCTTTGTAAGTAAGGACATTTCCCTCTTGCTAATTTTAGTACCATGTCTTGGTTGTGACCAGTCTGACTATGATGTGCCCTGGAGAAGATCTTCTTTATTTGATTCTATTTGGTGCCCTATGTATTTCTTGAACCTGGATATTTGAATGACTCTCTAGATTTAGTAAGATATCTTCCAGGATTTCGTGAAAGAAATTATCAATGCCCTTATTATTTTCTTCCTCTTCTGGGATACCAATTATCTGGATGTTGGGGTGCTTGATGGTTTCTAGTATTTCTCATATGTTACTCTCATTCTTGGTTGTTTTCTCAGTGTTTTTGATACTTTTTTCTGGGTCAGAGATTTTGTCACCTATGTTCCAACTTTGATCTTCTGCAGGATCTAATCTACTTTTAAAACTTTTTAGGGATATTTTAATTTCCTGTATCACATTCTTCATCCCTAACAATTGCATTTGATTCTTTGTATAGTGTTTATTTCTTCTTTCAAATAATTGAATGACTTCCTCATCTCCTGGAGCTTGTTGTCTTTTTTCTCTTACCTCTCATTTAGTATGGTCATTGCAAATATTCTGAATGGCTTATCTGACAGTTTCACAACTTCCATTGTGTTCTCTGTGGGTGATGCAGAATTTATTTTTTCCTTTGGGGGAGCATTTTATGGTTTTATAATATGTCTTCAGCTTCTGCAATTGTTCGTAGTTGTCTGGGAATGTATGCGATCCTTCCTAAATTATTCCAGGTATCTTTGAGCATTGAAAGGTGTCCAGGAGTAGAAAATTGGTGCTCACTCTTCTGCTCTGCTTCTCTGTTGCTCTGCAGCACCCTAGACTGCTGTCACAAGTCCTGGGTGACCCAAAGTCCTCTCTATTTCTAAAATGCAGGTGCACTTGAAATTGAGCTGCTGAGTTTCATCTCAAGAGCAAAGAAAAGATCACAGAGTATGGAAATCATGCCGTGTGCTATCCATAACACTGAGTCCTGTGTGTTCAAAGTCAAGTGGGGGAGGGGGAGAGCCACAGGTCCTGGCCCCAGGCACCCTGGCATCCTGCAAGGACTTTTGCTTGAACTGCTATCCAGACGGGGTGGATTGGAGAGCAACTTGTCTTACTGTCCCAAGACACAAACATGAATTCCAAAGGGGAAAGAATGAGCCATGGGTCCAGGCCATTAGCCCCTACAACAACAGGTGACCTGGCATCTGGCAAGGCTGTTCACTTGAACCAGTGTCTGGATGGAATGGGGAGGGATGCATATTTGTCTTTAACTCTCAAGACACAAACCTGAAGTCCAAAGGCGAGTGCAGGAAGGGATGAGCCAAGGGACCAGGCCATTCAGTCCTGAAAACACAGGCAGCCTGGCATCTGGTTAGTGGGTATCCAGATGGGGCAGGGAGGAGCAAAAATTTTTCTTAAACTCCCAAGACACAAAGCTGAAGTTCAAAGGCCAGTAGGGTCAGATACGAGTGATGGGTCTCAGCTACAGGCCCAGCAGTCACTGACAGCCTGGGATCTGGCAAGGCTGTTCACTTGAAGTGGTGTTTAGATGGGGAGAAGAGAGAAGCAAGTTTGTCTTGAGATTTCAAGACCCAAACATGAAGTCCAAAGTGGAGTGGGGAAGGGGATGAGCCAAGAGATCCCTCCATTAAGCCCTGTGGCCACAGACAGCTTAGCATCTGGAATGGATGTTCATTTGAACGGCTATCCAGATAGAGTGGAGAGGGGCACAAGTTTACCTTAAAGTCCCAAGAAGACACAAACCTGAAGTCCAAAGGAGAGTGTGGGAGGGAATGACCCATGGATCTGGGCCATTTGGCCCAGCAGTCACAGTTAGCCTGGTGCCCAGCAAGGTTGTTCACTTGAACTGGTTTCTGGATGATCTGGCAAGGTGCACAAGACTGTCTTATAGTCCCAAGACACAAGCCAGAAGTCCAAAGGCGAGTGGTAGAGGAGATGAGCCATGGGTCATGACCTTTAGGCCTGCAGCAACAAACAGCCTGGCATTCAGTAAAACTGTTGGCTTGAAATAGTATCTGGTTGGGGCAGAGAGAGTGTCTAGTTCATCTTCAAGTCCAAAGAAGACAATCCTAAAGTCCAAAAGCAAGGAGGGAGGGGATGAGTCATGGAACCAAGCTGTTAGGTCCTACAGCCACAGTCAGTCTGGGAACCAGATAGGCCATTCTCTTGAACCCATATTTGGATGGGACAGAGATAGGTGCAAGTTTATGTTCAAGTCCCAAGGAGATTAAAACTATAAGTCCAAAGTTGAATGGGAGAGGGGATGTGCCATGAGACCTAGCCGTTAGGTTCTGCAACCACAATCAGTCTCATGACTGGAGAAGTCTTTCACTTGAGCTAGTATCCACATAGGATAGGGAAGGGCACAAGTTTTTCTTAAAATCCCAAGAAGACACAAACCTAATATCCAAAGGCAAGTTGGGAGGAGACGACCATGGGATTCAGTCATCAGGCCTTGAAACCACAGGCAGCCCTGCATGTGTCAAGGGAATTCACTTGAATTGGATGGCGTAGGGAGGGGCCCAAGTTGTTCTTCAATGTCCAAGACACAAACCTGAAGTCCAAAGGTGAGTTGGGGAAGGGATGAGTGACAGGTCCATGCTGTTAGACCCTGCAGCCAAAGGCAGCCTGGCATCTGGCAAGGCCATTTCTCCCTTACAATTTTAAGTGAAATATTTTTGTTTGCATTGTTTTACTTTTCAAAATGTTTAGAATTTGAGTAAGAGAATAGATATGTCATTGTTTTCCTTTGTGATTCCAATACTAATTTTGTTTTCTTAATTTCTAAAACATTTTTAAAAATATTCTGAGAATGATATTGGTCAAGTTAAACAAACTGTTTCACTCTTTTTATCTCCTTATCCCCTTCACTAACATTATATTTTTTAAATTGGAAATAGCAAGCAAAATAATGTAGCCATGCCTAGGAAAAATAAAAGCAGCAGGAGTTTCTATGTTAATACCAGACAAAATAAAATTCAATCTAAAATCTGTAAAATGAAACAAAGGAGATATTTAAAGTTCAACTCAACTCATTGGGTCAGAAGATGGCATGATGGTTAAGTTGCTGGATCCTACATGGCAACTCTGCAGTTCAAGTTCAAACATACTTGACTGCATAGTTTGAGTGTCAGTCCCAGGAACTTGAAAATCACACTGGGCATGTGTGCATGTGTGCCTCAAACCCCATGAGAAAAATGAAGAATTGTGGCATGGCCATCCTCCCTGGAGTGTGATTTCTCACTTGCCCTCCCTCTGTCTCTTTCCAGTGAGTATGCATGCCCTATGGCAATATTAAAAAAAAAACTCATCAAATATAATAATTACAGTTATATATGCACCTAATATTGGAGCACAATATACAAAAAACAAGTATTGGTGCAGCTACAGGAAAAGAGAGAAGAACAAATTCACAGCTGAAGATTTTAGACCCCACTCTCACCATTGCACAGATCATGTAGATGCACAATAAACAAAGATAGTGGACTTAAAGGATACCATAAACCAGATGACTTGACAGACAATTATAAAACATTTTCTTCAATAAGTAGAGAATACACATATTTTTAGTTGTACATGGAACACTATCTAGGATTGACTATAGGCTGGTATAAAATTTTAAGTTTACCAAGTTATAAACAGGAGATTGTCACATTTCACTTTATTTTTAAGTTTTATATTGATATAGCACAAACAGGTGGTGTGGTGGTTAAAAACACAGAACTCTCACATGGCCGAACACAGTTAGTGTCCCATACCTGGGGGCTTGCTTTATCACTCTCTCTCTCTCTCTCTCTTTTTCTCTCTCTCACTCTGTTCCATTTTGGTCAAATTAAAATAAATGAAGATCAATAAAAAAATTCTAAAAAAATTATATTGATAAAAATTCAGAATGAGCACTATATAGAGACAAAAACATTTTATTTTAAAATTTTATAGACATATATATATCAATGGTACAAAATAGAGAACACAGAAATAAACTTCAAACATAGAGACAACTGATTTCCAAAGACAATCCATTCAGCAAGTGGTGCTGGAAATATGGGATATCTATCCACAAAAATTGAAACTGTATCCTTCTCTCTCACCATTAATAAAAATCAACTCAAAATAAATCAATATCTAAACATAGAACTTCAAACTGTAAAACTACTGGTGGAAAACACAGGAGAAACCCTTGGAGATACCAGAATGAGAAAGACTTCTTAAATAAGATCCCCAAACCATAGAAAATAATCCCCAAAATAGACAAGTGGGATTACATCAGGTTAAAAAGCTTCTGTGGGGACAAACATATGGTGTAATGGCTACATCACTGGACTCCCTCATAGTTTACTAAGGTTTGAGTTCTGGACCTGGCAACTTAAAACTCATGCCAGGCACATGTGCATGTGTGCTCAAAATCCTGAGAGAATGGAGGAGAAGGGATTGTGGTATGGATATCTTCCCTAGGATGTGATTTCTCACCTTCTGTTTCTTTATCTCTATATCTGGCAAGTGCACGCACCTTATAGAAAATCTAAAAAACTTTAAAAAAGATTCTGTGGGACCAGCAGGTGGCATACTGGTTATGGCCCTGGACTCCTATATGACTAACCATGGTTCAAGTCTCAGACATGGTGCCACATCCATATAATCGGCAAATGTGTGTGCATGCAAAACATCCAGGAAGAAGAATGGAAGGGAACAAATTGTGGCATGGTCATCCTCCCTGGGGGTGATTTCTAACTTTCTCTATGTCATTCTCTGTCTCTCTGGTGAGCACGCAGACTCTACAGTAGATCTCTCTCTTAAAAAATAAATGAATAAAATTCTGTACAGCAAAAGAAACAATAATTAGAGTTGGGTGATGCATCATAATGAGATACCTCAGATAAGAGACTGATAGCCAAAATATACTGGGATCTCAAGCAACTCAGCCACATGGAAAAAAAAAAAACCTTAATTACATTAAAAGGGAAAATGATGTGGACAATTCTCTAAGGAAGACATACCAGTAGCCATAAAGTATATCAAAAATGTTCAACATTTCTTGTCAAAAGGGAGGTGCAAATCAAAACCACAATGAGTTACCTCCTAACTCCAGTCAGAATGACAAAGATTAACCAAATAAAGAATGATAAATGCTGGCAAGGCTACGGTGAAAAGGGTACACTCCGACATCACTGGTGGCAATGTAAAGTAGTATGGTCACTGTGAAGAACAATATGGAGTTTTTCCAAAGACCCACCAAAAGAACCACTATATGATTAGCAATTCCACTCCTGAGTATATACCCAAAGGATAGGATAGCATTGACGGGACGTCCCGGGCCCTTCCGGGCTCGGCGTGTCCCCCCTGGGGCCCTGCTAAGCCGGCGGCGGCGGCAGAGGCGGGCCGGACGCCAAGGCTTCGTCTGGTAACGGGACCTCCCGGGCCCTTCCGGGCTCGGGGGGGCCCCCCCGGGGCCCCGGCCAGGCCGTGG
>NW_006159985.1:103060-104265 GCF_000334495.1 Tupaia belangeri chinensis | reverse complement strand
CTTCTCCTCTGATCTCCTCTCAGGATCTTGGACACGCAAGCACATGCACCTGGCATGAGTTTTAAGCCACCGGGTCCAGGACGTGAACCATGGTTGAGTACATGGGAGTCCAGCAACATAGCCATTATAGTAACTGCTGGTCCCAGGACCAAATGCTGTCAGAAGAATGAACCTTTCCCTGGTCCAAGATCTGAAGGAAGAACTTACAGGAGAATAATCTTTTCTGGTTCCAAAACACAGAGAGAAGATGCAAGTCAGAGCCCTGCACACCCAGGGCTGCTGTGCTCTTGTTCGAAATAGGAAATTATGGCAAAGATTATAAAAATGTTGGAATCCCTAGAATTTATGAGAATTACAAGGAGCTTTTGAGAACCTAATAATAGACTAAGAGCTCAGCCCTAATGTTTCTTCTGAAGGACTAAGCTTGTGTCTTAAAGCGGCACTGTTCCTGTCTCTCCACTCAGGTGTTCCAAGTTGTGAAACAGTGGTCACCCTTTACCTCTATTGAAGTTCCTCGAGGCCAGTGGATTCAAGGAGCTCTCACCTTGAGCTGAAGATTCACATTTTTCATGTTGGGCAAAACAGTGAGCTCCTTTATGGTCACACCAGTTGTGTTCCACTGCTTCAGAGAACTACTGATTTCTTGCAAATGCCTCTAGAAAGACATTCTCAAATAAGGGAAATCAGAAAACTTTCTATTTTCATCATCTCTGGTTGTTTGCAATGTGGTCAAGCTTTGATGATGATTTACTTAGGGGAACTATGTACCAAACAGCATTGTAATCTGTTTCAAAGAGGACAAAAAGCTTGCAGAAGAATCTTGTGGTGCAAAGTAGATCCTGTCTTCTGTATTTTCTGCTCTGATCTTAGGAATTTGAGGCAAGTGCTTTCATTTAGGATTCATTGAGGAAGGATACTTTAAAGATGCTCACATTTCTCCAAGGCCTGTCATGGCCAAGAGAGCTGAAAAACTAGTGCATTAAGAATGTCAATGATTCAAATTTCTTTATGTCTCTCTCTCTCTCTCCTTTTTTGTAGAGTGAGATTTTTGCTGTAGGATGGGTGCACTCACTGGAGAGACTGAGAGAAACAGAGAGACAGAAAATGAGAAATAATCACCCAGGGGGGATGGCCATGCTACAATTCTTTCTCCTTCATTCTTCTCTCAGGATTTTGGGCACGCATATACAAGGTGTGAGTTTTAA
>NW_006159985.1:100507-102923 GCF_000334495.1 Tupaia belangeri chinensis | reverse complement strand
GGTTGAGGAGTTTCCATGTTTTGTTGTGGCCGGTAGGTTTACTGTCTCATTGGGCAGATCTATGGTGGCTAAAATGACTTGAGAGGGTTGCGTAAGTGTGTATTTTGGCTTGCGTCTGATCCTTTGGAAGCTTGATGAGATGTTGGTGAATCTGTTGCCCAATGAACTGAATCCATGATTCATTTTCTACAGTAACCAGTGAGGGACACTGCTGTGTCCACATGCCATTGCTTTATTGGTGGGTCTCTAATTTATATTCATATTGTTTACTCTGAAGTCAGCTTTGAGTAAGTGGTGAAAAGCAGCTTGGAAAACCTTGGCAGCTTAGCTCAACAAGAAATGCCCCTCATTGACAAGGTAAGAGCTGCTACAAAGGAATGTGCAGAGATTGAATTATCTTTAGGGATTGTCAGGCTAAAGACTGAGATTTTGAATACACTCAGTTTGTAAAAATGAAAAGGTGAATAGGACTAAATGCTTATTTATTTGTTTATTTATTTATTTTGGAGAGGTTTTTTACTATAGGGCCATGCCACAATCCCTTCTCCTCTGATCTCCTCTCAGGATCTTGGACACGCAAGCACATGCACCTGGCATGAGTTTTAAGCCACCGGGTCCAGGACGTGAACCATGGTTGAGTACATGGGAGTCCAGCAACATAGCCATTATAGTAACTGCTGGTCCCAGGACCAAATGCTGTCAGAAGAATGAACCTTTCCCTGGTCCAAGATCTGAAGGAAGAACTTACAGGAGAATAATCTTTTCTGGTTCCAAAACACAGAGAGAAGATGCAAGTCAGAGCCCTGCACACCCAGGGCTGCTGTGCTCTTGTTCGAAATAGGAAATTATGGCAAAGATTATAAAAATGTTGGAATCCCTAGAATTTATGAGAATTACAAGGAGCTTTTGAGAACCTAATAATAGACTAAGAGCTCAGCCCTAATGTTTCTTCTGAAGGACTAAGCTTGTGTCTTAAAGCGGCACTGTTCCTGTCTCTCCACTCAGGTGTTCCAAGTTGTGAAACAGTGGTCACCCTTTACCTCTATTGAAGTTCCTCGAGGCCAGTGGATTCAAGGAGCTCTCACCTTGAGCTGAAGATTCACATTTTTCATGTTGGGCAAAACAGTGAGCTCCTTTATGGTCACACCAGTTGTGTTCCACTGCTTCAGAGAACTACTGATTTCTTGCAAATGCCTCTAGAAAGACATTCTCAAATAAGGGAAATCAGAAAACTTTCTATTTTCATCATCTCTGGTTGTTTGCAATGTGGTCAAGCTTTGATGATGATTTACTTAGGGGAACTATGTACCAAACAGCATTGTAATCTGTTTCAAAGAGGACAAAAAGCTTGCAGAAGAATCTTGTGGTGCAAAGTAGATCCTGTCTTCTGTATTTTCTGCTCTGATCTTAGGAATTTGAGGCAAGTGCTTTCATTTAGGATTCATTGAGGAAGGATACTTTAAAGATGCTCCCAAGTCTCCAAGGCCTGTCATGGCCAAGAGAGCTGAAAAACTAGTGCATTAAGAATGTCAATGATTCAAATTTCTTTATGTCTCTCTCTCTCTCTCCTTTTTTGTAGAGTGAGATTTTTGCTGTAGGATGGGTGCACTCACTGGAGAGACTGAGAGAAACAGAGAGACAGAAAATGAGAAATAATCACCCAGGGGGGATGGCCATGCTACAATTCTTTCTCCTTCATTCTTCTCTCAGGATTTTGGGCACGCATATACAAGGTGTGAGTTTTAAGGCACTGGGTCTGGGACTCAAAGTACAGTCAACTACACTGTAGTCTAGAGAAGTAACCATTTCACCAGCGAGTTTAAGCCACGGGGTTTGGGATTCAAACGGTGGTCAACTACATGTGAGTCCAGCAACATAGCCATTACACTAACTGCTGGTCCCTATTTTTATTATTTGGTTTCCCTTACACAGAGTTTTTTTTTATTCAATATTTCTGTGCCTCAATATTCTCACCAGTAATAGAGACAAATACAATAGTTATCTCACAGGACACCATTATGATGCTTAAATGACAATGTATGTATTTGCAATTTGTATTTTGCTAAAATTAACCTTCAGAGTGATTGCTCTGAGATCCTTTTTATTATTTATTTATTATTAATTAATTTATTTTCATTTCATTTTCTTCCATACATTCAATGACATTATTATTTGTCTTACAAAATGGATATTTCAACAGGTGAACACCTCTCCCCAGTACTGTCTCTAAAACCACAAAGATCTTCAACAGATAATACCACACCTCTCTGTGCCATTAATGCGTTTCCTCCCTGTCCCACCACAAATGTTCTTCCTCAGACCCTCTTTCACACACACTATATCTGGTATTTACATCTATATACTGCATTTCTATATCCTGTAGACAATTAGTTTCAGTCATAGAGTGCAGACACAC
>NW_006159985.1:99588-100256 GCF_000334495.1 Tupaia belangeri chinensis | reverse complement strand
AGCCACCATGCTGTGAAAAATCCCAAGCATGCTATGAGGAGGCCCACATGGAGAGGAATCAAGCTCCACAGTCCACAGCTTTGTCTCATTTCCCAGACTAAAACGCACACCACTGACCCACCTAGAAGTGCGCCATCGTTTTTTTTAGAAGATTTGCTTAATTGTATTTATTATTTTTTAATTAATTAATTTATTTACATTTAATCACATCTTTACAGTGTACATTCCTTTTAACAGCATAAATACTATGCATGTCAGTCAAACCAAAGATATTACTATAACTTATCAACAAATAGCTTCTCTTTTTTTTGTCAATTAAGCATACTTTTACTTCTTTCCTTCCCCCCTCTCCCTCCCATACTAAACTTTTTTCCATGTTTTATTGATTCATAAAATATGTTAAACTAAAAATATGGACAAAACTAGAATCTAGTCACAAGTGTCCTGTAATTTACTTCTGAAATATTTTTTTTCTGAAACTTTTCTTTTACTTAATTTACATTCATTTCCTAAGCATCATCACAGTATACAAAATGTGATTTCCCATCCAGAATATATGGCATAGAGGCTTTATCATGAATGCTATCGTCAAAAATTTTCCATTTCGAGAACCAGCAGTTAGCGTAATGGCTATGTCGCTGGACTCCCACGTAGTCAACCGCGGTTCG
>NW_006159985.1:92851-99479 GCF_000334495.1 Tupaia belangeri chinensis | reverse complement strand
GGGGGGTGATTTCTCGCTTTCTGTCTCTATGTCTCTCTCTGTCTGTCTGGCGAGGGCCAATTTCTGATCCTCTGCCCTTTCCCACCTTCTTCTCACACTATCTCTGGTGTCTACAGTTGTCTTCCATTACTTTCCCCACCACATTTTATTTATCACACAATTTCTGAAATAATCTAACTGCTTTCAATACCAAGTTCAGCTGGTAATTTCAAGAAAAGCAGTTTTAACTTAAATCAAAGAAATGCTAAAGAACTTTGCTTAAAACTTAAAGCCAGCAAGCAGAATGGGATTCTGTTTAAAAAGTAGGTACATGAACCTATTGACAGCTCACGACAGGACACAAATCCTTAAAACCGAACAACAAAGCCAAGAAGAAACTCAGCAATGTTTTACTCAGAAGTCATAAAATTCTATTTCACCAATTCAGTCTCATGTACTTTATCTTCTGTGGTTGTTCAATTTTTCTGATTAAATTCTGGTATTTAATATTCAACTCCAGACTTGTCCCTATGATTAGGTTGGCCATTTTCTTAGATTTTGAACACTTATTTTGGTGTGACTGTATTTAATTTTCCTGATACAGCACTTCCTTGAGAATTTTTCAGAGATCTGGTCTGGGGCTGATAAATTCTTTCAAGTTTTGTTTTTTGAGAATGTTCTTGTCTTTTCCTCCCACATGAAGGATAATCTTGCCGGGTACAGTGTTCTTGGTTGAAATTGCTTTTCCCTTAAACTTTGAATATATTTTTCCACTCTGCTCGCTCTCATTGTTTTCAATGAGAGCGAAAGCTGTTATCCTGATGGGATATCCTTTGTAGGTAACTTGATGTTTTCCTGTTGCCATTCTTAGTACCTTGTCTTTATCTGTGGTTTTGGTCAATCTGGCTACAATATGTCTTGGAGAAGCTCTTCTTGGGTTGCCTTTGCATTTCTTGGGATTAGATCTTTGAGTGACTATCTAGGTTTGGAAAGTTTTCTTGCAGGATTTCATGGAATTGATTACCAATGCCCTTATGAGTCTCTTCACCTTTGGGATACCAATTATCCAGATGTTTGGACGTTTTATGGTATCTAGTATTTCTTGTATATTATTCTCATTTTGGGGGGCCAGTTTCTCAGCCTTTGTGATGGATTTTTCTAGGCCAGTAATTTTCTTTTCTTCATCTGAGATTCTATTTTCTGTATGATCTAGTCTGCTTTTAATACTTTCAATGGAGATTTTGACTTCATGTAGTATAGCCTTCATTTCTAACAGTTGCATTTTATTCTTTTGTAAAGTGTGTAATTCTTCACCTCCTGGAACTCGCCATCTCCTTTCTCCTTTCTCTTCTGCAGTTCATTGTCTCTCTTCTCTTCCATCTCTGTTAGCTTCACTATTATGAATGTTCTAAATTCTTTATCAGACTTTTCCTTTGAACTGCCTGTGGATGAAGAGGAGTTATTCTTTCTCCTTGGAGGAGAGGTATTTTTTTGCTTTCCCATATTTCTTGTGACCCTGCGGTGATTTCTAGTCATCTGGTAAATGGTGTGTTTCTTCCTAATTCTTGAAGTTCAATCACTCAATCTTGTGGGCTGGAGATTGAATTATCAGTAGGATACCTTCATTTATCTTTAACCCTGATATAACTAGTTCTCAGGAGCTATGAGAAATCTTCTCTAAGTGTGCCATCTTGAAAGCGTATACTCCAACTCCCAGCTGACCTGCCTCACCTGACATTCTTTGCATGGCAAAGAATACACATCCCTTCCAAGCCCATGAGTAAACTGCAGATTCATGAGCAAAATAATAAAAAAAATCATGTTATTTTAGGACATTGTTTTGGAGTGGCTCACTAAAATGTTAGATATCACCGATAATAGCATTGAATAAACACTCTCATGAGCAAAAACAAAAAACATCAATGATTCAAGGGCAGCTCAGCAGGGTGAACCATAAAATCAACTATCTCCTTGTTGTACCCTGATGGCTGGGAGGAGGATCCTGAACATACACCTTCTGCCACCATCTTTCTGCATTGTACTCAAGATTGTTCTGCATAGGGATCAGCAGATGGCAAAATGATTACATCGCTGGATTCCCACTTAGTTGACCATGGGTCAACTCCTGGACCCAGTGGCTTAAATCTCACACTGAGCACATCTGCCTGCATCCCTAAAATCCTGAGTGGTGAACAGAGGATAAGGGATTGCAGCATAGCCATCCTCTAGGAGGTGTAAGTTCTCACTTTCTGTCTCTCTGTTTCTCTCTGTCTCTCTAGCAAGCGTACATGCCCGATAGCAAAAAAGTCTCTCAAAAAAAAATTATTAGGATTGTTCTGCCTGTGGATCAAAGCCTCATCACCAGCAAAGAAAAGATTTTTTTGTTGTTGTTGTTTTAATTTCTTTGTTTTACCTCAGAACCAACCAGATGAAGGTTTGGAACAAATTGGTGCAACATCCATTGGGAGGAAAATGCTTCTCTCCAAGGCCCTGGAAGTTGAGGAGGGAAAATTACTCTAGTTTTTCGGATCTATTTTTTTTTCTCCGTCTCATTTTTAAAATACAGCATGACAATTGCAGCATGCTTCAGAATACTCCATATCTAATATCAACCAAAGTATACAATGCACACACACATACAGACACAATGGAGTACATTTAGCGATTTTTAAAACTTGGAATCCTGTCATTGGAGGTAAATGGGTGAGCTTTGAGTGTTCTTAAATAATGTGCAAAGAAGCTCTTATTTTCTTTTTATCATCGTTTATCTTTTGCAGTCTCAGAACCAGATTGGGCAATGTGTTTTGCGGATGATGACCATAGAGAAATGGTACCGGTCGTAATTCTGCACATCCAGGGCTTCTGTGCACTTGGGGACTTTTCACTGTTGAAAATAAACATCATCATCTGGTTGAGTCATGGACCTAAGACTCACAGCATCTTCCTCATGCTCTGCTTCATTGCTGAGTATCCAGCTGTCTCTAAGGAGAAATTAAAGGGAAAAGTAGAAAGTAAGTGAGAGAAAAATACCCTCTACATTGTCTGTTACACCATAATCTCCTTTCTCTAGTTCTCTGGCCCTTCAGGTCTTGGGAAATCACTAGAATGGCTGGCATCTCTCAGGCTAATGGTCAGGATTTTAACTGTGATCACCATGTGGGACCCAGTTTCTTTTGTGGAGAACACTACCTTTGTTCCACAAAGCCAGTCTTTTGTTTTATATTTTTAAAAATTTGAGATATTGTTATTTTAATATATTTTTATTTTATTCTCTCATTGTGTAATTTTGTCTCTTCTTTCAGTTTTTATACTGCAGAAAGTTTTCATTTTGATGTAATTTCATTGATCTATTTTTTTTTCTCCAGTCACATCTAAAAAGCTACTGCACAGACCAAGGCCATAAAACTTTCTCCCTATGTTTTTTTCTACTAGTCTTACATTTTCATGTCTAAAAATTATATATTAAGTGTGAGACAAAGATCTAATTTAATTCTTCGCAAAGATATCCAGTTAATTCAGCACCAATTATTAAATTAACTTTTTCATTTTGTGTTCTTTAAATATTTTCTAAAAATCAATTGAGTGAAAATGCATAATGTCACTTAAGTTACAAAATGAATATTCCACCATCTATATACATATTTCTCACCAGTTCATTTGAAAATGCTATACATGGTATCTTCAACAGATAATAACCAATTTCTTTGCCCCATAAATGTCTTGCCTCTCTATTTTTCTCCTTATAGTCTTTCCTCAGACTCTCCTCCTTCACCCCCCTCTTCCCACACCATTTATAACCATTTTCTATGTTTCCTGTATCCTCTAATCTTTCTGTTTTGGCCATAGAATATCAAAACTTGGTAAATATTATGTGGAGACATACAATCTCTTTCCTTCATAGCCTTGCTTGCATCACTTAGCAGTAAATCTTCCATATTCACCCACTTTCTGTCAAAAGTCAAGGTATTGTGTTCTTTTTTTTATGGCTGAGTAGTATGCCATAGAGTATATGTGTCACACTTTTTCAATTCATTCATCTGTTTGTAGGCATTTGTGTTGGTTCCATGTCTTAGCAATTGTGAATGCCACAACAAACATGGATGTGCAAACAATTTTCCAAATAAGAATTCTTCTATCCTTTGAGTAGACACCAAGGAGTGGGATTGTAGGATCATATGGTTGTTCTATTTGTAGAACTTTGAGGAACCTCCATATTGTTCTGCACAGTAGCTGGACCAATTTCCATTCCCACCAGCAGTGTAGGAGAGTTCCCCTTTCACTACACTCCCACCAGCACTTATCATTTTTGTTTTTTTAAATCTTAGTCCTTTTTACTGGAGTTAGGTAGTATCTCATTGTGGTTTTGAAATACATCTCCCTTATAATGAGGGATGCTGAGCATTTTTTCATATGCTTTTTGGCTATTCTTATGTCTTCCTTAGAGAGAGGTTTTTTTCAACTCATCCTCCCATCTTTTAATAGGGTTGATCATCTTTTTCTCACTTTTTTAAAATTTAAATTTATTTATTTACATTCATTCACTGTACATTATTACAGCATATAAAATGAGATTTTCCATCCAGAATATACTGTTTGCTGGACCAATCAAGCATATCAACATACATGTTATCGTCAACAAATAATTTTCCATTTCTCATGTCCTGTATATTTTGCTTTTTTCCAATCCTTGATTCCCTATTTTGGACCCTCTGCCCTTTCCCACTCTCTTCTTACACGATCTCTGGTGTCTGCGGTTGTCTTCCATTCCTTTTCACAGTTTTTTGATAACACAATTTCTTAAATAATCTAACTAATTTCAATAGCAAGTTCAGCTGGTAATTTCAAGAAAAGAACTTTTAACTTTCATAAACCAAAAATAAATTCTAATAAACTTTGCTTAAAACTTAAAGCCAGGAAACAGGTTAAGATTCTGTTTAAATAGTAGGTATATGAACCTATTGACAAGTCAAGACAGGACAAAACTCCTTAAAACTGAACAACAAATTCTAGAAGAAAATCAGCAATTATTTAGTAAAAAGGTCATAAAATACTATTTTACCAGTTCAGTCTCATGTACTTTATCTATCTTCTGTTCTCATTCAATCTTCCTGATTAAATTCTGGGATATAATTTTTAACTCCAGATTTGTTTCTATGATTAAGTTGGCCATTTTCTTAGTTTTTGAAATCTTATTTCTGTTTGTGTGCATTTAATTTTCCTGATGTAACACTCCTTTGAGAACTTCTTGGAGAGTGGGCCTGGTGCTGTAAAATTCTTTCAGATTTTGTTTATCTGACAATGTTCTTGTCTTTTCTTCCCATATGAAGGATAATCGTTCCAGGTACAGTATTCTTGGTTGAAATTACTTTTCCCTTAACATTTTGAATATATTTTCCCATTCTTCACTCACTAGGATTGTTTCCAGTGAGAGATCTGGTGTTAGCCTGATGGGATATCCTTTGTAGGTAACTTGCCGTTTCTCTCTTGCCAATCTTAATATCTTGTCTTTGTGGTTTTGATCAATCTGGCTGCAATATGTCTTCGAGAAGATCTTGGCTTGATTCTATTTGGGGTCCTTTGTATTTCTTGGGACTGGAGTTTTGAGTGTCTCTCTAGGCTTAAAAAGTTTTCTTGCAGGATTTCATGGAATAGATTATCAATGCCCTTATCAGTCTCTTCACCTTCTGGGATACCAATTATCTGGATGTTTGGATGTTTGATAGTATATAGTATTTCTCATATATTATTCTCATTTTTTGGGCGATTTTCTCAGTCTTCGTGGTGAATTTTTCCAGGTCAGAAATTCTATTTTCTACTTCTGAGATTCTATATTCTGTATGATCTAGTCTGCTTTTCATAATTTCAGGGGAGATTTTGACTTCCTGTATTATAGCCTTCATCTCTAACAGGTCCCTTTGATTCTATTTTAAAGCATGTAAATACTCTTTTAGATCTTTCAAAAATTTCCTAATCTCCTATAACTTGTCATCTCCTTTCTTATTTCTCTTCTGCAGTTCATTTTCTCTCTTCTCTTCCATCTCTGTTAGTTTTGCCATTATGAATATTCTAAAATCTTTTTCTGACATTTCAATGATTTCCATTGAACTGTCTGTGGATGAAGAGGAGTTATTCTTTTTCCTTGTAGGAGAGGTATTTTCTTGCTTTCTCATATTTCTTGTGGCCCTGCGGTGATTTCTAGTCATCTGATACATGCTGTTTTTCTTCCTAAACTTGAAGTTCCATCTGAGTGTTCAGAAGTGTGCAAAAAGAGATGATCTGGAAACTCTTTGCTGTTGTGTTTTGATTTCTTTGTGCAGCAGATTCAGTACATATTGAGGAATGTTTTAACCCTAATAGTATTTGGTGTTTGGCTATAGTTCCCTTAGATCCATCTAGAATCCCAGTAAATGGAGATTGAAGAGCAGAGAGATGGGATAAAAGAAAAAGAAAAGGAAACAGAGAGAAAAAAAGATCAACAACAAAGAAAAAGAGAAAAAAGGGAGAAAAATTTAAAAAAACTAAAATATTATTTTTTTTATTTTTTAATTTTTTTGAGAGGTTTTCACTATAGGGCGCATGCGCTCGCCAGACAGACAGAGAGAGACATAGAGACAGAAGGCGAGAAATCAGCCCCCAGGAGGGATGGTCA
>NW_006159985.1:89689-92750 GCF_000334495.1 Tupaia belangeri chinensis | reverse complement strand
GGGGGGATGGTCACACCACAATCCCTTCTCCTCCATTCTCCTCTCGGGATCTTGGGCATGCACGCACACGTGCCCGGCGTGAGTTTTAAGCCACCAGGTCCGGGACTTGAACCGCGGTCGACTACGTGGGAGTCCAGCAACATAGCCATTACGCTAACTGCTGGTTCCCTATTTTTAAACAGCAAAAAATAGAAAGCCAGGCGGCGTGCAAGCACACCACGCAAAATCACAAGTTCTCAGGACATACAAGGAATTTTCTTCTGAAATCCTGTCCCTTGCCTCTCCTGGGTGGGAAGGGAAGAGAGTATTATTAACAAGATAAAGGAGGGACTGAAAGCCAAGAAAATACTTTACCTTAAAAATTTTAAGGAAAAATTATAAAAGAATGAGAAGACAGAGACAGAGGCAGAGAGAGACAGAGGCAGAGAGAAGACTTGAGGGGCTTCCTACCACTTGAGTTTGTGGGCTAGAGGCTGAATAATCAGTAGAGAATCTTCATTTCCCTTTTGTTCCCTGAAATCACTAGTTCTCAGGAGTCATGAAGAATTGTCTTCTCTAGAATTTATCATCTTTTGTCAGAAATGTTGCTTGAGTTCCCTTTGTATTCTTGCTATCAGTCTCTTATCTGATGCATAGTTTACAAAATATTTTCTTATTCTGAGGGCCGTCAATTCACACTAATTACATTGTCTTTTGTCATTCAGAATGTTTTTTTTTTTTAATCTGTCTATGCTAGTATGGCTATATTGTAATACAGAGAATTGAAAATTACCTAAATTTATATTGATTGGAATACAATAAAAATCCCCCCTTTGTTTATTTAACAGATATTTATTAAATGAATACAGTGTGCTGAGTACTGTTCTGGTAGATGTAGATACTGCGGTTGATAATAGGCAAAGGTCCCCTGCCATCATGTAGTTTGCCACCTTGGAGGAGATGTAATACAGAAGCACTTGGTGTTTCAGAGTGTAACAGAGCTGTAAGAAACATGGATCTGGATAGAGGTAACAAAAGTGCTGCAGTGTGTGATTATTAAAGCAATTGTCAGCAAAATCTGTACTGAGAGTTGAGGAAAGACTTGAATGCAGTGAGGAAACAAGGCAAGTGAACATAGGGGTTGAGAGTAGGGAGAAGAGTGTGCCAAGCAGTTAAAACAGATAAACTATGTTGACAAAAAATATTGATAACATATGTAGAATTCAAAGACAGTATTGGCTAATAAAGGCTATAGAAGTGAAGGTATCATATGGCACTATTTCTAAAAAGTAACTTTAAAACTATGGTACTACTTCTTATTCCTAGATATAGATAAAAGTATGAAAATATGTACTAAACTATTAAATAGCTCTGAATTTCCCTATATCTTCCCTAATTAATAATAATGGCAGGATGTTTAAATGTTGCCAATTGAGTAAAAACTGACATTCAGTTATTTCTTTATTTATTTATTTATTTATTTCTTTTGTAAGATGGCAGAGAAGGACAGAGACAGAGAGAAAGTGAAAAGGCAAGCCACTAAGTCAGGGACTCAAACCGCGATCAGCCATGAGGGAGTTCGGTGCCCTTAACCATCACGCCACCTGCTGGCCCCCAGTGTCTTTTTACTTTGCTATAAAGGAAACTCAAGAAGCTCTAGAATGACCTGTCTGGGCCACTGCTGTGCTTTGCACATATTAGGTGCTTAGCACGTGTGTGTTTGCTAAGAGAACAATTATCGAGGCATCGCATGGGCCTCTACCCAAGTGGCCGGCACACAGAGGACACACACAAGAGGAGGGGGCTCTGCCATCGTGCTGTGCACCACACTCACTGAGCCCAGGAGAGAGATGCACTTGCTAAGAAACTTGACTCACTCTCTGCGCCAGTCCCTGAGGCTTGGTGCAGCACCTGGACTTCTATACGGGTCCCGCCCAGCTAATAGTACACAGGCCTCACTAAGAATAACCATGCTGTCTTTTTCAAAAGGTCATTTTAGTCAGGGGCTGCTATTTCTACCTGAGCATCTGGTGACAAAACGACCCACAGAGAGCTATCAGAGGAATGCACAGGCAAATCTGCTTGGAAAAGAATTTTTTTCAGTGGTAGAATCTGGAGTAGCGTAGCATTTGAATTATCCTTCCCTCGGCTTAATTACTGCTAGGGAAGAATGTCCAAGGGACCAGGATTCAGTTTTATTCTGGCTTCAATTAAAGGGTCTCCCTGTCTGTTCCTTGCTTGTCTTCATTCCTCTCTGCTTCCCCACTCACCCGAGAGAGAGCCTGCTACCCAAGCTCAATGATTGAAAGAACAGTGAGAAATCATAATTTGAAAATGGCCTCGTGAGGAAGGCCATGGATCAGAAAGGATGGAGAAGTATAATTTGAATGTAGAATCTGCCAGGAACTGCAGGGAAGTCAAGCTGGGCCTGGGGTCCCTGGACAGTCAGCAAGCCTGCTCCTGGGAGATGCAGCCATACCCTGAGCCCAGGTCTGCCAGGCAAAGGGATCCGCCCTGCTTAGCAGCAACTTCTTAAAGTGGAGCAGCGAGATGCAGACACAGGAGGCTTTTTCCTGAAAAGCTTGCAGAGGATTATCTCTGAGATAATTTTCTGCTTTCTTTGCACCTTTTAAGTATTAAGTACATTAAGGGAAAAAAAAAATTTAAAGTCCTATAGCAGTCAACCTCAATACTCAATGGTAATGAAAGAAAAAAGCCCAGCTATTACCTACTTGGAATGCTCGGTGTGTGTGTGTGTTCCTGGGTAGCCCTGGGTATAGTTGTATATTTCTGTGTGTGTGTGTGTGTGTGTGTGTGTGTGTGTGTGTGTTCCTGGGTAGCCCTAGGTATAGTTGTATATTTCTCTGTGTGTGTGTGTTCCTGGGTAGCCCTGGGTATAGTTGTATATTTCTCTGTGTGTGTGTATGTGTGTTCCTGGGTAGCCCTGTGTATAGTTGTATATTTCTGTGTGTGTGTGTGTGTGTGTGTGTTCCTGGGTAGCCCTGGGTATAGTTGTATATTTCTGTGTGTGTGTGTGTGTGTGTGTGTTCCTGGGTAGCCCTGGGTATAGTTGTATATTTCT
>NW_006159985.1:80414-88299 GCF_000334495.1 Tupaia belangeri chinensis | reverse complement strand
ATCTATCTATCTATCTATCTATCTATCTATCTATCTATCTATCTATCTATCTATCTATCTATCTATCTATCTATCTATCTATCTATCTATCTATCTATCTATCTATCTATCTATCTATCTATCTATCTATCTATCTATCTATCTATCTATCTATCTATCTATCTATCTATCTATCTATCTATCTATCTATCTATTTATTTATTTATTGTTAGATGAAAATGTCCAGAGGAGTCAATGGGGTGTTGAGGTCTCCAAGAATTAGTGTGTTGCAGTCTATCTCTCCGTTCAAATCTAACAGTCTTTCCTTCACATATTTCAGTGCTCCTGAGTTAGGTGTATATATAAGCATTATATCTTTTTAATGGATTAGCCCTTTTTTTATTATATAGTGCCCTTATTTGTCTCTTCATACACATTTTGTTTTAAAACCTATTTTGTCAGAAATTAGTATGGCAATTCCAGCTCTTTTTTGATTCCCATTTGTATGGAAACCTTTCTCCAACCCTTCACTTTTAGTCTATATATGTCTTTATCTATGAGAAGCATTTCTTGTAGGCAAAAGACGGTTTCTGTTTTTTTTTTTTTTAATACATTCATCCATTCAGTGTCTCTTGATTGAATAATTTAATCCATTAATATTCAATGTTATTATTGATATTTCCAGACTTGTCCTTACCTTTACGTTGGCCATTGTCTTGGTTGTCTTTTATTCCCTTGTTCTGTCTGTTCATTCCTTTTTTTTTTTTTTCCCTAGAACAGGACTCTCTTCACAGTTTATTGAAGAGCTGGTCTGGTGTTGGCAAATTCTTTCAGGTTTTGTTTATCTTACAAGATTTTAATCTTTTCTTCCCATATGAATGATAATGTTGTTGTATAAAATAATCTTGGTTGAAAATGCTTCTCTCTTCATAATTTCAATGTCCTCCCAGTCTCTCTTTGCTTGCATTGTGTCAGTTAAAAGGTCTGATGTTAGCCTGATGACATGTCCTTTGTAAGTCAATTTGACATTTTTCTCTTGTCAATTTTAGATCTCATCTTTATCTGTTGTTCTGACCAGTCTGGCTAAGATGTGCAATGTAGAGGATCCTCTTGTATTGATTCTATTCGCGGTCCTTTGTATTTCTTGGGTCTGGATGTTGGAGTGCTTCTCTAGACTTGGAAAGCTTCTTTCAGATTTTCATGGAATAGATTTTCCATGCCCTTAGGAGTTTCTTCACCTTATGGGATACCAATTATTTGAATGTTTGGATGTTTAATGGAGTCTAGCATTTCTCATATATTACCCACAATTTTTTGTTATTGTCTTAATCTTTTTGGTAGTTTTATCTAGGTCAGAGGTTTTAGCTTCTGTATCTGAGATTTGATCTTCTGCATGAACTAATTAGCCTTTAATACTTTTGAGAGAGTTTTTGATTTCCTCTAATACAGATTTCATTTTTAATAGTTCCATCTGATTCTTACAGTATTCATTTCTTCTTTTAAATTGTGGAAGGACTTCCTCATCTCCTGCAGTTTGTTGTCTCTTTTCTGTTGCTACTCATAGAATTTTGTCATCTTTTCTGTTTCTACTCATAGAATTTTGTCATATGAATGCACTCAATACTTTCTCAGACATTTCGGTACCTTCTGTGTCTTAAAGAGATGTAGGGGAGTTATTGTGTCCTTTTGACAGAGTCATATTTCTTAGTTTCTTCTAACCTAATGCTTTTCTTCTACTTCTAGTCATTGGGTAATGTATTCACTTATGGATACCTTTTTAGAGAATGTTTCTGCCCCTGGGAACAAGTTTACATCCCTTTTGTGTGGACTGAAGCCTGCTGAAGTGTCCCTTCTGTTGTGTTTAGTAATGTGGTCCAAAAAGAAGTAATCCATTCAGGTATCTGAAGAGCAATTTCTCCTTTTTCACAGGTGGTTCAGTAAAAGTGATAACCCCAGGGAGCCTCACAATACTATGGTATTTGTAAACTATGATTCTAGACCTGTTTAGTCCATCTGGGCAGATGGAGGATGAGAAGAAGTTGAAAAAATAAGAGGAAAGAAATTAGTATTAAAGAGAGGGAGCTGCAGATGTAACTTGGCTCTGTTGGACAGCTGGTGGCTGCTCATTAGAGTAAGTAGAAGTAAGGAATTAGCAAAAGGAAGAAGAAAATAAAGCATGCTACCTTTCTTGTATGGAGGAGGGGAAGGTTCTGAGGTTTACAGAGATTGGCTTGAGTTTGAACTTGAGCTGGAGCTGGGACTGAGATCAGAGAAAAGCCCTGCTTTAGTTTCCCTAACTGGGCAGTGAGATGCAGATGAAACTACTCTGCTGGAGAGCTAGGTGCTGCCCTTTCTGTTGGGGGGAGGATGAGGCTTTAAAGTTGGGAGAGTTGGGCTAGGGCTGGAGATTGTGCTGAGTTCAGGGCCAATGAAAGGTCCTGCTTCCATTTCCCTGTCTGGACAGGGGACTGCAGATGGAACTGGGCTCTGCTGGAGAACTGGAGGCTGTCCTTTCTGCCCAGGGGGTGGCAGGGCTGAGATTGAAAGAGCTAGGCTGGGGCTAGAGCTGGAGCTGAAGTTGGAGCCCAGGCTAGCAAAAGACCTTGCCTCAGTTTCCCTGTCTGTGCAGGGGACTGTAGATGGAACTGGGCTCTGCTAAAGAACTAGGTGCTGCCCTTTCTGGCAGCAAGAAGGGGCACCTCTGAGGTTGTGAGAGCTGGGCTGAGACTGCAGCTGGAGGTGAGGCTGGAGCCAGTGAAAGGCCCTGCCTCAATTTTTGTAGGGATATGTTTAGAGAGAGGCCCTGAGGATATGAGGACATGCTTCTAGTAAACATCACCTCTCCCTTTTGGCTATGGAAGAACTTTGCAGCTTCTCCTTTCCTTGATCATTACTGCAGACAGAGCCAATGATGGAATTTTTCAGGGGCCTCCCAGCAGATACATCTTACAGAATTCAGGAAACATCCTGACCCCAATTAGCAAAGTCTAACCCCTGCTCTGCCTCTGTAAGATTCTTTAGCCTTATCAACACCCCTTTGGTGTTTGCAAGAAAGTATCCTTCCCACATCCACAGCTAGGTGTCTCTCCACTAGATAAGAAGTTTATTGGGATTTCTTTTACATATGGAGTAACCAAGAGATACACCTGGCCCAGTATGTCTAAGCCCTTATAGAATTTTTACCTGCTTCTTACTGTCTGTAACATATCAATTTATCTACGGAATGTCATGAAATACACATGTGTAGTGTTGCTTTTCCCTGTAAATAAAAGTGCCCAATTTGTCTGGGTGTTGCAAGTTGCTTGTGCTGCTTAGGCTGAGGCCACTTGTATCCATTACTACTTTGTCTCTTTATCTCTTTCTTTCTGCTTCCATTTAGATTGAGCTAAATCCGGGGCAGATGCTGACAGATTGGTGCCAAAAACCTAAGATCTAGATAACCTGATTTCTGGCCAACTTCGCTTCTGGACCATCCCTGCATTCCATCTCCCATCCTTCTTGGCTACTTATGGAGGTAAGGAAATGACTGGGTGCCCTCTCTGCCCCTGGTGGCTTGGCTCTTGATTTCTCTATTCTAGCCTTATTTCTATTTTTACTCTTCTAAAAATTTAGGTTTAAAATAGATTGTTACATCATAAGGAGGCATGTTCCTTTTCTGTAGAGTGCTTAGGAGTAAACATAGAATTGTGTGAATCCTGGGACCAGTAGTTGGCATAATGGCTATGGCGCTGGCCTCTCATGTAGTCGACTGTTTTTCAAGTCCCAGATCCAGTGGCTTAAATTCATACTGGGTGCATGTGTATGTGTGCCCAAGATCCTGAGAGGAGAAGGGATGGAAGGGATTTTGGCAGGACTAGCTCCCCCCCAGGGGGGGGGATTTCTCACTTTCTGTCTCTCTGTCTCTCTGTGTCTTTCTGGCAAACACATCTGCCCTCAAAACTTCTACAAAAAGAAAAGAAAAAGAATTCTGTGAGCCACACCGGGCTATAGAAATTTTATACCATTGTTTGATACATGATATTATAGTCATTCTGGGCTGCACTGTGAACATTTTGCCAAAGAATTGTTCTGTATCCTTGTTGTGGTTTTACATCAGCTGCCATTTTGCTGCCAGAACCCTAGAGATCAAAACAATTAGCATAATGACTATGTTGCTGGACTCCCATGTAGTCGACTGTGGCTCTAGTCACAGACCCAGTGACTTAAACTCACCCCAGGTGTGTGTGCATGCATGCCCAAGATCCTGAAAGGAGAAAGAGAAGGGATTGCGGC
This sequence comes from Tupaia belangeri chinensis, assembly GCF_000334495.1. Classification (NCBI taxonomy): domain Eukaryota; kingdom Metazoa; phylum Chordata; class Mammalia; order Scandentia; family Tupaiidae; genus Tupaia; species Tupaia belangeri. The sequence goes on along the minus strand of NW_006159985.1, from coordinate 84,048 downwards.
GTGGCCATCCCCCCTGGGGGTGATTTCTCACTTTCGCCCAGCCCCCCCCCGGGGGGGGGGTGATTTCTCACTTTCTGTCTCTCTGTCTCTCTGTGTCTTTCTGGCAAACACATCTGCCCTCAAAACTTCTACAAAAAGAAAAGAAAAAGAATTCTGTGAGCCACACCGAGCTATAGAAATTTTATACCATTGTTTGATACACGATGTTATAGTCATTCTGGGCTGCACTGTGAACATTTTGCCAAAGAATTGTTCTGTATCCTTGTTGTGGTTTTACATCAGCTGCCATTTTGCTGCCAGAACCCTAGAGATCAAAACAATTAGCATAATGACTATGTTGCTGGACTCCCATGTAGTCGACTGTGGCTCTAGTCACAGACCCAGTGACTTAAACTCACCCCAGGTGTGTGTGCATGTGCGCCCAAGATCCTGAAAGGAAAATAGAGAAGAAGGGATTGTGGCGTGGCCTATCCCCTAGGGGGTGATTTCTCACTTTCTATCTCTTCGTCTCTCTCTGTCTTGCTGGCGAGCACACATGCCCTACAGCAAAAACTTCTTAAAAAAAAAAAACCACAATTACCACCTTGTTGCACTTGTTTTGTGTCAGGCTTACAGGGCCATGCTTGTTGAAGGGCTTTTTATTTTCTTCTACTCTTGAACACTTTTCAAGTCTGTTCTCTTTATGAGATAGTTCTGCAGCAGCTGTGTTGGCATCTGATCCCAAATGTGATTAATGAGATCTCTGCTTCTCAGTGCTGGAGGCAAGCAAGGTAATTGTTTGTCAGACAGCTACACACTAATTTCTTACCCAGGTAAGGACTACCAGTGCTCTGTTCATCACTTCAGAGATCTCTGGAAATTAGTGTAAGTAACAGACTATCTCCCACTCACATAGAATTTTTCAAGCAGCGTATCCACTGATTCTTGCCCAGAGAAGGGCTATGGTGCCATTAATCTCTACAGAGATCCTAGGAATCAGCATGGGTTACAGGCTATCTCCCCACTTGCACTGCTCACAAGGAGGAGCTATTATATTTATTAAGTCAGTCTAATCACTCAGTACAATCCAAAACCACTTCTCAAATGTTAATGGAAATTAATACCTATTGCCCTTGGTACCCTGAGGCTGTATCTTTGAAATTAACTAATTGGGAAGAAATTAGTATCTGCTTACATGAAGAGCCACATGCTCCTATAAAAATATTACATGGGCCTGCCATCTATGCAAAAATGCCATACTTCAATTTGGACAAACTGATAACTTTGACTCCCCTCTGAAAGAGGTATTAGTAGCTAATGCAGAGATCAAACGTAATCCAACTGCCCTGCTGACTTCATCTACTCCCTGCAACTTCTAGGCCTTATCTATAAAAACTGTCTAGTGTAAATCTGCTTTGGAAATGTTCACGGGAATGTCTAAGTAGTGCTTTTCAAGAAGGGGACACTACCATGCTTTCTGTCTCTCCTGTTATCTTCAAAAGGGGATAAGCCACATATGAAAAGTAATTTGAACAAGCTATTACCAGATATGAAACCAGCAATCATTATGTTAGAGGGATGATATACAACATAGCAACAAGCTATGAGCTTACAACCAATGACTAGAAATGTTGATAAAAATGGTAACTATACTCCTGCCCAATATACAATTTGAAGACAAAAGTTTGATGATGGATGCCATCAGATGGCTACTGATAAAGTAATAAAAAATCCAAAAGTGACTGCAGAAATTTTGTCAGGGACAAGTGATTATGCTACTAATAAACAAACAAAAACCTGATTCTTCTGGAGAAAGCCTTTCTTGTGTTAAAGTGTGTCAAGGGTCACAAGAAACTTATTACTTATTTATAGATAAGCTGCAATGATTTTTGTACAGGCAAGTAGAAAATGCAGATGCAGCTGAGGCAATGTTGAAACAACCAGCTTTTGAGAATACTAATGTGGATTGGCAGGAGGTATTGAAAGGTATTTATGGCAAACCTACCACCTCTTTAGCAGACATTATAAAGGCCTGTCAGATAGTAGCTACTTAAAGTCACAAGCAAGGATTGTTGGCTGCAGTATTGAGACCTCCAAATACAAAATGCTATAGATGTAGAAAAGAGGAACATGTCATCAAGGATTGTAAAAGGAAGCCTTTCTCAAAATGTAAGTGCTGTGGTGAAGGCTTTCATTGGCTCTTCTACTGATGTGTCAGGAAACTGGATATTGGGCAAGCCTCCAGCCCAACGCCCAAAGAGGCATCACTCTTGTCCCAGTCCAACCCAGTAACTGACAGGAGCCCTAACCAGACAACCTGACTAGAAATGTATGACTCCATTCATGCTATTGCTCAGAGTGCTGGCATTCATTTAATTACTCAAGAGGATGTATCTTTAAATTTACTAGGAAGAGTCTCTCTAGTAAATATCAGCTATAATGATCTCTAAACAATGGGCACACTTAACACTTAAAAACATAACCTTGTAGACCTGATAACAGCCTACACTGAATTAACCCTTTCTCATCCCTAGGGTAATTGGAGCATTTTGTTCATGGTCAATTGCTTTGTTTGATGCCTTATTCTTTTTCTTTCTTTCTTTTCTTTATTTTATTTTATTTTTATTTTTGAGAGGGTGCCTGCTCTCACCAGAAAGACAGAGAGAGAAAGAGAGACAGAAAGTGAGAAATCACCCCTCAGGGATGGCCACATCGCAATCCCTTCTCCATCATTCTCCTCTTGGGATCTTGGGCATACAGGCACATACACCCAGTGTGAGTTTAAGCCACTGGGTCCAGGACTTGAAGCACGGTCAACTACATGGCAGTCCAGCCACATAGCCATTATGCTAACGACTGGTCCCTGTTTGACATCTATTAAAAGGTTTTTTACAAATAATTAATATCTTAAACTGTTACCAGTAACAGTGTTTTATTCTGTATTGGGAAATTTATTAAACAGTTTTTGTTTGTTTGTAAAATGCCTATCTGTAAGCTGCTAATATATACTAAAAGCTAATTTTGCAATGAGTCTAAAATTCTGATAAATATGTAAAGTCTTAGTTCCAAGCTAAAGGGTGTCAGATTTCCCAGGCTAGGCAAAAGAACAAGAGATAGGATGGACAAGCCTAAAGTAATCCTTAAAATAATAAAATGGGTTCTGGAACCAGCAGTTCGTATAATGGTTATGTCGCTGGATTCCCATGTAGTTGACTATGGTTCAAGTCCCAGACCCAATGGCTTACACTCACTCCAGGCCCATGTGTGTGCATGCCAAAGATCCTAAGAGGAGAATGAAGGAGAATGAATTGCGGCATGGCCATCTCCCCTGGGAAGTGGTTTTCAGCTTTCTGTTTCTCTTTCTGGTGAGTGAACCTCTCAAAAAATAAAAATAATAAAATATGATTTTTATCTAATTAATCAGAGGTAATAACTATCTCCAAAGGCAAATTTAAAAAAAAAATTAAAAGAAAGAAACAAGGTAGAAAGAAATGGTAAGTTGGAAAAAGGTATATATATATACCTATAAAGATATATTTGTGGTTAAAAAATATTAAAAAGAAAGAGAACATTTCAATATAAAAAGAGTTTTGTGTGGTAAAATTTTTGTCCTCAAGTAATATGGCTGAATTATTCCAGAATGAAAAACAAAACA
>NW_006159985.1:69565-78496 GCF_000334495.1 Tupaia belangeri chinensis | reverse complement strand
TGCCCTGTCTGGCAGGGAGTAGGAGGGGCTCTGAGGTTGGTAGAGCTGGGCTGGGGCTGGAGCTGGAGCTGGGGCCCAGGCCAATGAAAGGCCCTTCCTCAGTTTTCCTCTCTAGGTGGGTGCCTGCTGAGGGAACTCTAGTTAGTATGTATTAAATAAATAAATAAATAAATAAATAAATAAATAAATAAAAAATAAAATTTTAAAAAAGAAAGAAAAGAAAAGAAAAAAGAGCAATCACTTTGCTTCACCATAATGCTTTATTAGGTAAGCCCTGCCAGAACTCTCCTTTTTTCTTTGGTCCAGGATAGTTTTATGGGTATTATTATTAGAGACCTCAACCTGTCCTGGAAACAAGAGTGTAGAAAGCGAGACACAAACATATACTTAGATTCCTTTAAAATTTCAACCCTGGGACCAGCAGTTGGTATAATGTCTGGGTCTCTGGACTCCCATGTAGTCGACCATGGTTCTAGTCCTGGACCCTGTGGCTTAAACTCATGCTGGGCACGTATGCGTACGTACCCACGTTTTCGAGAGGAGAATGGAGGAGAAGGGATTGCGTCATGGCCATCCCCTCGGGGTGGTGATTTCTTGCTTTCTGTCTCTTTGTTTCTGTCTGTCTTTCTGGTGAGCACATGCGCCCTATAGCAAAAACCTCTAAATAAAGAAGAATTTCAATGCTTAGTATTTAATTTTGTCTATCCTATTTTCAATTCCTTTTTATGACAGTACTTCACCAAATTCCACGTCACAGAACAGGAACTGATTTTCTTTGTCCATGCTATGGACAGGAAAGAGAAGATCCTCCCAACCTCTTTTCTAGTTTTTCAGTTTAAGCACAGCTTCTGCTCATGGCCAGAACTCAGCAAACTTCTACCTCACAGAAACAATATCATTAATATTTAGAAAGTCAAGGTAGTCTAACTGAGGCTGTGTAGGAAGACAGGCTCACCAAGGATGCCGAAATAGATTTAAAAACCAGAAAAGAAATTCTGAAAATTAGATACAATTTGGAGAAGGTACTGCTGAAGAGGTCAAGAAACACAAGCCTTGAGAAGTGATTCACCATGAGCATTTTTGAGTTTTACTTTCTGATTTTTTAAAAACATCAGTCCTGTAACAGAAAGGAAGAAAACATTTAAAATACACAAAAATGGCAAATTATTTATTGATGACATGTTATGGTAAGTTCTTTGACTGAATTAATATTCACGCTAGGAAAATTCATTTGGTATACTGTAATGATACACAGTGATTGAATGTAAAAAAATTTAAATACATAAATAAAATTAAAAAGCAAAAGATAAGGCTTATAAAATTAAAAAGAAATCAGTTACTGTCCTTATTCTGATAATTTGTTACAGCCAAATCAGTTTTACAAATACTTTCAAATGACAAAAAAATACATAAAGTGTAGTTTTATGCTGAGAAATTTGGTAATGGGAAAATTTGGTAAATCAGGTAATGGGAAAGAAGATCTTTTCATGTCATTGTAACTTAATAAATTCTTCAGGAATCATCTAACTGAAAGATTTAGTGTTTGGTAGTTACATTTTCCCCCATACAATCGTCTCAAGAAAGATATGATACTTACATTATTAGTAGATTACATCTGAATTTAAATTTTTGACAAATCATTCTTGTATAGACCTTTGTGTGCAAGTGATATTTTGATTTATGTATGTAACAAAATAAAAAAGATAATATGACAAAGAGATATCTACCCTCCCCTGTGTGTGTGCATATATTTATATATATGGATATAAGATATATAATAAAAACTAGCATATGCATATGAGAAAGATTTAAAAAGACAGGGACACCCTCCACAATATCTGACTTCCTTCGGTCCTCGAGCCCATTAGACCTTGCAGTTGTTTGCATATCCAGCAAGTTTCATACCAGTCAAGCTGGAGATTTGAACCATAGTCATCATGTGACTTCCAGCATGGCACCAACTGAGACAGCACAGTGGAGTCTGTACACCTATTCTTTTATTTTTTATTTTTTTGAAAGATTTTTGCTATAGGACTTTGTGCTCGCCAGAAAGACAGAGAGAGACAAAGAGGCAGAAGGCAAGAAATCCCCCCCCTCAGGGTGGATGACCATGCCACAATCCCTTCTCCTCCATTCTCCTCTCAGAATCTTGGGCACAGATGTACATGTGTCCAGCATGAGTTTAAGCCACTGGATCCAGGACTTGAACCACAGTTGATTGCATGGGAGTCCAGCGACATAGCCATTAAGCCAACTGCTGTTCCCTGTACATCTATTATTATTGAGGCATTATTTACAATAGCCAAGATATATCATAGAAATGATTTATGCCTGTATAAACAATTTAATGGATAAAACCAAATGTTTATGTATATAATAGAATGATAATCTTCCTATAAATCACAAAATGAATGTGGAAGACATGAAGACATGGCACTCAATGAACTGAGCCAGATTGTAACTATCACTTGTGAAAGACATAGAGTTTGAAAGACTGTCTTTTCTTTTAATATTTTTGCTATAGTTCATGTGTACTCACCAGAGAGAACAAAAGAGACAGAGAGGAAAAGTGAGAAATCACCTCCCAAGCGGGTTGCAATGCCACAATTCCTTTTCCATTCTCCCTTCAGTACTGTGGGCAAGAACACACATGGGCCTGGAATAATTTATTTTTAATTTTTAATAAATAAATTAATTTATATTCATTCACTGAGGATCATCACATCAAACAAAATGTGATTTCCCATGATTTTTAAGCCACTGGGTCTAGGAATCAAACCAGAATTTGCCATGTGGGAATGCAGCATATACTCACTGCACCCCCTGCTGCACTATATGATGATGATGATGATGATGATGATTATTATTATTTAGGTTTTTGCCATACGATATGTGTGCTCACTATGGAAAAAATTGAGAGACAGAAAAAGAGAGAGAGAGAAAGTGAGAAATTTTCCCTCGGGGGAGAGACATGCTGCAGTCCCTTCTCTTCCATTCTCCTCTCAGGATTTTGGTTATGCACAAATGCACACACAAATACCTGGTGTAACTTTTTTTTAAAACTAAAATAATGGGCAATGTTTACTTTTAAGAATAATTTTGCTTATACTATATTCTTGCCTTAACTGCTGATTTTCGATCTAATCTGTCACCAATTATAAGGATCCTGTATTAAAAACCCTATACAAGAACATAATAGCAATAAAAAATAAGAAAAACATTTAATACAAATATAAAATGGCATCAAATTCTTTAACATAAGAAAAATATGTAAAAATATTTAAATTTATAGTGTTAAGCTCTAAGAGTCACTTAAGAGTTACTCCAAAAAGCTAAATAATTGCATTTTCTCTAATTATACTACATAAATTATTCTAGGATTTGGGCTAGCTTCCTTTGAGGTGATTAAGGTGCCTGAATCCCATGTGGTCAACTGTGGTTTGAGTCGCGAACCTGGCAGCCTTCCTACCCACTTACTCTCTGTCTCTGGTGAGCAAGTGTCAATTGATCCAAGATGAGGAAGATTATCATTGAGTTTTATCACATTTTTTCTTTGTATGGAATCAAGAAGACATCATCCCAGTGTCCTTCTCAATTAATTGCTTTTTTAATTTCAGAAAGTTCCATTATTGTGCTTATTCCAGGTTCCAGAAGTAAAACAGTTTTAAAATCTGGTTTGGCCTCATTTAGCTTTCCCAGAAATGTCCTTGCAGTTCCTCTCCTGGCAAAAGCTTTAGAATCTGAGCCATCTGATAAAATAGCTTCAGTGTAGTCTTTTTCAGTTCCTTCATATTTCTGAATCTTCAGATAGGCCATAATTCTGCAAGCAGGAAAAAGAGCATTTATGCCATCTGCTGCTAACTCTGAGCATAACACTGAATTACTGTTTCATATTTCCTCTGAAAAGTCCATTACCCAAATCTTTCTCTGAAATGACCTGCTGCTTATTTTGTTGTTTTTCAGCCTGTTTTTTCTCTCCTTCAGTTGCCTTAATCACTCTATTGGCTTTCTTTGGATATGAATTTTCTTTGGATGTTAAAGTCTGATTAATGTTTCTGAGTTTATTTGTTGCTTCAGAGTTATTTTTGTCTAGTATTAACACTTTTTCATAATCCCTTTCAGCGCCCTCTAATTTTTGCAAAGCAAGCCAAGCAGTAGCTCGTCAGACATAAGCCTTTGTATAACTTCTATCAAAACAATAGCTAAATTGCAATCAGACTCAGCAGAGCAAGTTCTTCCAATCTAAAACATGCTGTCACTCAGTTTTCAACATGGAATTATATGGTCACCACCTATGTCTGCAGTGTTGTACTCAACTGCTTCATGATACTTGCCTTGTTTGAAGTACTTATTGTCCCTTTCTATTAGACCAAGAGTTTTCTCTGACTCTACATGAATCCTATTTTCTCCTCACTCTGATTCTTGAGATATAGAATCATGTGTACTATTTTTTTTTTTGTCAAGCTCATCAAGGACATTGTCTGCATTGTTTTGCCCACGCATCAGAGTTATAAGATTTTATTCTTTTTATGTGTATGTGTGTCTGTGTGTGTATGGGGGGGGAGGTGTTTTTCTCTTTTTTTTTTTGTTCAGATGATTCCTTAGCTCTGCTTTCTTCTTTTTCCTAAAATTCCTATTACTTTTTATTTATTTATTGGATTTTATACAAACTGTTTTGTTTGTTTTTTTTTTTTAATGGCTTTATGGTAAATGGTTGTGAATACCAGATATAGGGTGGGAAGAGGGTGGGGAAAGGAGTAGAGTCTAAGGAAGGACATTAAGGATAAAAATAGAAAGGCATAGCAGTAATGGGACAAAGAAATAGGGTAGTATCTGTTGAAGGTAACTTTACAGTATTATCAACTGGACTGGGGAGAAATGTACACATGCTAGAATATGCACTTTGCAAGCTAAATAATTTGATTGAATGTACAGAAGAACTTGAAATAAAATAAAATTTAAAAAAATGGAGAACCATGAATCAATATGAATAACTACTATGCAAATTCACTTGAAGATAGTAGAAATCACAGTGAAAGCCCTAATTATACTCTCTTAATCTGGCACAATGGAGACCACCAAGAAAACAGTAAAGGAATTTCTATTCCAGAGGAAGATGTTTACTGCCTTAGCCTTTTCCACCAATTTCAGAAAATTAATTTCTGTGGTTCTACTTTTGAACACTTTTTTACCCTACTTGTCAATTTTCTTTTTCTTCATGGGATTGGAAGAAAAGAGAACTGTCACACAAAATACCATATGATTCTACGTATGATGTGGAAGCAACTCTATTTTCTCTAATGTGTTAATAAAAAGGAAAATTATCATTTCCTTTCAGAATCATTGATGAAATGTTAATGTTGATTAGTGTGTGATAACAAGCCTCTTATATATACATATATGTGTATATGTATATATATAGGTATGTATTTTTTTGGGGGGGAAAGGTTTTTGCTATAGGGCACATGCGCTCACCAGAAAGACAGAGAGAGACAGAGAGACAGAAAGCGAGAAATCACCCCCCGGGGGATGTCCACACCGCAATCCCTTCTCTTCCATTCTCCTCTCGGGATCTTGGGCACACATGCACACGTGCCTGGCATGAGTTTAAGCCACTGGGTCTGGGACTTGAACTGTGGTCGACTACATGGGAGTCCAGTGACATAGCCATTACGCTAACTGCAGGTCCCAAGCCTCTTGTGTTTTTAACTAATTCTGTATGCTGTTTAATTTATGGTAGGAGAACTTGAAGGAAATCAATTACTTTATGACTCTTAGCAATGTTTAATTAAAATTCTAATTATATGAAATGTTTATGAAATATAGTTATTTTAGTCAAATATGACTCTCTCAAAGGATATTAGCTACGAGAGGGATACACATATAAAAAACAGTCAAGTGCACACACGTTCATGGCTATTGCTTGTTTTGTAATATGTCCCCTATCCACTTTCCCAAGTTGATTACTAATATAAGAAAATTTTCTTTCCACTTTGAGCCATGGAAACAAGTTGATATACATGAAGACATTCCTTTCTTGCTTTGAATCTGATAAAACAGCTTAGTATCTCAGATTGAATACTCCCAAGAGTTTACTTGCTATTTCATTATAGTATTATTATCATATATATATATCACATATATATATATATATATATATATATATGTTTAAATATCAGATTATGTGTGTACTCAGAAAGACAGAGAAATAGAGAGGGAGAAAGCACCACTTCCCATTGGGATGTGGTCACACTACAATCCTTTCTCCATTTCTTCTTCCTGTGGAGATATTGGACACACATACACATACACACATATCTGGCAAGTTTTGCAAATCTCTGGAACTGGGATTTGAACCACAATCAGCCATATAGAATCCAATTCCTTTAACCTCTAGGCTATGGGGCCAGCTCACATTTGTTACTTTTAAAATTTCTTTTAAAGTATATTAATTCTTTCATGTATGTGTAAACATACACACACATGCACACACACACACACACACACACACACACACACACACACATATATATATATATATATATATATATATGCAAGAGAGAGAGAGAAGGAGAAACAAAGACAGAGAAAAAGATTCCCAACAAGTTCTCAGTGCCACTCTCCCTCCTCCACCTCAGCCATCACCAGATTATGGGTACATGCATGACTGGAATACTCACAGAAGTGTTCAAGTGTGAACTCAAAACTTTCCTTTGCATGTCATTCTCACAAAGTGTCACATTTTATTGCTGCATCTTTGTCTGGCCTTACATTTTGTTTGGCCTTTTAGAAACTAGCTAGTCTAACTGAGGTAAACTGAAATCTCATTGTGGCTATGATTTCTATTTTTCTAGTAATTAGTGATTTTTAAAACATATTTGGCCATTTGTATGTCTTCGTTTGAGAAGTAGCTATTTATAACTTCAGTTCATTTTGTAAATCAGGTGAGGTTTTTTTGTGGTTGAATTCAATGAGTTTTGTATCACCCTAAACATTAATCCCTCATCAGATTAATAGAATGAAAACATTTTGACCTGCTTTTCAGGTTATCTCTTTTCCTTATAGATTGTTTTATAAACTATGCAGAATTATTTTAGCTTGATATAATCCCATTTCTCTGTATTTGTTTTCTTGCTTTTGAGTTGGAGCAGTTATTCAATAAATATTTGCCAAGATCAATATCCTGAAGCATTTTCCCTATGTTTTCTTCTAGTAGTAGCATGGTTTTGTCTTACATTAAAATTTTTAATGGGGATATTTAGTTTCCTCAGCATCATTTATTAAAAATATTGCTTTACCCATCAATGTTCTATGCACCTTTGTTGAAAATCAGGTGATAATAAATAAATGAAATTTTTTCTTCTTCTCCCCATTCTTTTAAATTGGTCTACATGTTTGTTGTCTTGTTTTGTTCTGTTCTGTTCTTTATTTTATTTTATTTTTTTGACAGACCAGATTCAGTTTATTTCAGTTTCACATAGAACTCCAAATTGGTAATCAGACACTTTTTTCTTATAATCAGACCTATTATAAGAACACTAAACCCCCTTAGTATAGTCAATCGGCATACTTAAATGAACAATTATTGTTCTTTTTTCTGTGTATTTTCTTTTATTTTTAATATATTTTTATTTCAATTTCTTTTTAATTAATTTATTTTTACATTTTCCACAAACATTTATTTTACATATCAAAAAAAATTTTTTGCTCATACTCCATAGTTGTTGACAGTTAATATACAACTTTCAAATTTCAAAATAATGAATTTTAAATATAATGTTCAAAATATTTCTTATAACTTATTATAATTTTGTTTGTGACTCTACAACAGCAGGAACAGTATGGTTTTAAATATTTTTGAGAAAATATTTACATGTAACTTCTCAAATTGTTGAAAAGCAAATCCCCAGCACACAAGTCACACATAAACCTTCTCAATTCAGCCCTGTCTACCAATAATTTTGTGATATACCATCTGCAAGCAAAGATCAGTCTCTTTCTTCCTTCAATGACTTTCACAAGATAATCCTCTAGTGTGGTAGCTCTTTTGCCATCTCTCCTGATTTTGGGCTGGAAAAGTCCAGGTTATTTTATGCTATAACTTCTTTTATATATCTTCGCTAATCCTCTCTGCCAGGCAGAACTATTTATGGTGCCAGGCCATCTTTCTAAGAGCTTCTGTTGGCTTACTTGAAATCCACCTTAGTTCCATAGTTTTCTGATTGATCCTCAGATATGACATTCCAGTCAAAGCCGTTTCCAATAATGAGTATTTCCCATTTCTGATTCAATGCAACAAGCATTATTGAACTTATGCAAATAACCTTTCTGCCACAAAATAAGAATACTCCCAAATATTTCCAGTTCAAGAAGAGTCAGAAAGGAAGAAACGTTTATGTTTCCTTTTAAAGAAACAAACAAGAAACATATTTTAACAAATTGCTGAACCTATCAGCAACTCAAAAAAAGTAAACTGTTTAAATTGGGAAAACAGAGCATAGCAAGAAGAAAAATCAGTAATTGTTTATTTATTTATTTATTTTGACAATTCCAAGCTTTCTTTTCCACATACCATTATAGTGTGATTAAGTGCTGGTAGTTTGATTCCTACAGCTTGTTGTTGTTTGTTTGCTTGTTTATATTTGTTTGTCTTGGTTTACTTTAGCCATTCATGATCTTTTCGTGGTTGTATGTAAATTTGAGATTTTCCTATGCAATGGTGAAGTAGGCAGAGAAAGAAAAATAGTACAGGAGTTACCCATATGTGCAAGCTAACCAGTATCACACAAAAATAAAGAATCAGGTGATAATTAGCAAAGGTTGAAAATACTAGGGGAGGGAATGTAGGACAGGATTACTTAAAGGTACCAATAGAAGGAACATGTCCTTGTTTCCTATAGCATACTATGGTCAAAATATTTAATAATAACT
>NW_006159985.1:64705-69462 GCF_000334495.1 Tupaia belangeri chinensis | reverse complement strand
TCATTACACATTGCATTCATGTACTGAAATATCACATCAAACCCTATAAATATGTGTAATGTATCAATTATTTTTAAAATACCCTAAGAATATTTTGGAAATGGGATGCCTACAGATCAGTGCTTATAATAAAAAACAGGAATATAGGATCCTTGAAATGAGTTCATGATTTTAATAGTGATTACTAAGTTTTGCAGTAGGAACTCAGATATAAAAATACATAAAAGTTACATTCAAGAGAGGGAAAGAAGAACTGAATTTAACTCTATTTGCAGACAACATGATTATATAGATAGAAGACCCAAAGGTATTCGTGAAAAAATTTCTCAAAATAATAAATAAATACAGTAAGGTGGCAAAATATAAAATCAACTTACAAAATACTACAGCATTTCTATTTACAAATAATAAGCAGACAGAGGTAGAACTGAAGAAAGTAATCTCATTTATGTACTCACAAAAAGATACCTAAGAATAAACCTAACCAAGGAAGTCAAGGAACTCAAGAAAAACTGAAAACCTAAAACAAAACAAAAACAAGGACACAAAAAATGTGGAAGGACATTCTATACTCCCATGCTGAAAGAATTAACAAAATCAAAATGACAATTTGACCCAAATTAATATACTTATTTAACATAATCCTATCAAATTACCATATATAATTGCTCACAGATCTAGAAAAGCCAATCGTACACTGTCTGGAATCATGAAAGACCTCATATTGCCAAAGAAAACCTGTACAAGAAGAGTGAAGAGGACAGTATCTCACTACCTGACCCAGAAATATATTACAAACCTGTGAAAATCAAAACAGCACAGCACTGGAACAAAAACAGACATGTGGACCAAAAGAACAGACTAGATACCACAAAAATAAACCCCAAAACATACAACTAACTGATTGTTGACAAAGGACACTGGTAGATCCAGTGGGAAAAGGAAAATCTCTTTAGCAAATGGTGCTGAAAAAACTGGCTATCCACCTGCAGAAAGATGAATCTGAACTTCTATCTATCACCATTGACAAAAATCAACTCAAAGTGGATCAAAGATCTAAACCCAAGACCTCAAAAACTATAAAACTAGTGGAGGAAAACACTGGGAAAACTCTGGGAGACATTGGGGTAGGCAAAGACTTCTTAAGACTCCAAAGCACAGGCAATAATCTCAAATAGAGAAAAATGGGATTACATCAGATATGTTTCTGCACAGCAAAAGACACAATAATTAGTGTGAACTGACAATTCTTGGAATGGAAGAATATTTTTGGAAACTATGCATCAGAGAAGGGACTAATATCCAGAATACACAGGGAATTCAAGCAATTTACCTAAAAAACAATTAAAGTGATCAAGCCAACTAAAAGATGAAAAAAATAACTGAAAAATAACTAAGGAAGACATGTGAAAAGCCAAAGAGCATATGAAAAATGCTCAACATCCCTTGTCGTAATGGAGATGCAGATTCAAACCACCTTACCCCAATCAGAATGGCAGAGATTAAAGAAAAAAAAAATGATGTGTGCTAGGAGGGCTGTGGTGAAAAGGGAACTCTCCTACACTGCTGGTGGGAATAAAAATTGCTCCAACCACTGTGGAGAACAACATGGAGGTTCCTCAAAGACCTATAACTACAACTACCATATGATTTAGCAATTCCACTCCTGGGTATCTAACCACAGGATAGGAGAATGTTCAGTTGGAGAAATGCTTGCATATCTATATTTATTGCAGCATCATTCACAATTGCTAAGACAGAACCAATTCAAATGTCCACAAACAGAGGAACAAATAGAAAATGCGTGTCTCTCATACTCTAGGGGATACTACTTAACCACACAAAAAGAGACTGGCATTTGATAGATGAGTGGATGAAAATGCAAGTTTTGCTGCTCAGTGAAGCAAACTAGGCTATGAAAGAGAGATATTGTATATCTCCACTTAACAAATACTGACCTTCTGCACTCTGTGGTGGAAACTGAAAGATTAGAGAATATACAAGCATTTAAAATAATTATGGATACTGGAGACAATCTGTGAAAGGAGTGGGAGAAGATATAAAATGTAAGGAAAGAAATTATGGAAAAAGATAGAAAGGCAAGGCATTTATGGGACACAGAAATGGATTATTATTTCTTGATGATAACATGTTTTGTATTCTCAACTGGATTGGTGTGAAGTGTATTCATGTTGTATAAATTCAATTTCAAATGATATGTAGTGATTACATGTATAAAGTAAATAAATAATTTAAAAAATTAAAATTCAAAAAATGTGTCACAACACTGTACCTATCAGGTGTTATTTGCCTTTTTAATTTTGTATTTATTTATTTTTAATGAAAAAGAATAAGATGCCCTCAAAGGCATTTTCTTCCTGCAGTTCTCCCACAGTCCTGCAGCCAATCAGAATCATACATGTATGTGGTGTGACCAAGTAGAACCTGAATGCAATCCCAGAGCCTTCTCATATGGCTTTCAGAGCTACATAGCAGTGCCCATAGTACCTGTGTTGCTGAGCCTGGAGCAGTGGTTTATTTTTAATGAATATTATGGATTTAAATAATCTTTACTTTTCTCATTTGTGTAAGAAATTTACAGTGCATTTAAATCAGGATTATTGTAAAGAATTGAAAGGGGTAAATTTTGTAGCTACATTTATTGATAACATAATGCATACTTTTACTTAATAATCATTTATTATTTTTACTAAAAAAAAATCAGAGACAAATTTGAAAACATACCCTACCAAACATTTGAGATCCTACAGAAAATTCGCTTAGAGAGATATTTAAATTTGTCACACAGACTTCTTAAAAAAATATGAAAGACACCAAATCAATGTTCGTTTATATATCATACAACAAAAAGAGCAGAGTAAGCTAAATCTAGGCACAATAAAAACACCTGGATGAGAATAGATATAAATAAGATGAAAAAGCCATACATAGTCAATGTAACCATTAATTGAATATTAACGAAATAAAAAAAACCTTGAAAACACATTAGGACAACCTAGAAAAGAGACAGAGGATACAAATCAGTAAATAAAATATGGAAGGAAACACATTATTATTATTATTAGTGAGATATTTTTGCTAAAGGGACAGAGAGAGACAAAAAGCAAGAAATCACCTCTACAGGGGGAAGGGCCAAGCCACAGTACCTTCTCCTCCATTCTCCTCTCAGGATTTTGGGGATGCAAGCAAACATAACTGGCATGAGTGTTAAACTGTCCAGATCAGGACTCAAACTGCTGTCAGCTACGTGGGAGTTCCAGCGACATAACCGTTATGCCATCTACTGGTCCCTACACACTATTATTGAATGGGCAGAAAGAAAATAATTGTGGAAGACAAGAAAGGAAAGAGTAATTGCTAAAATAATCAAATCTATAATGTCAGAAACAGAAAACTAATCTGAGATAACATTCATAGTTGCCATTTTAATATCTGACTAAAGTTAGTTTCACACAATGGATGTGTGTGTTTTTTTTAATAATTATTTTATTACCTTCATTTATTTGTTTTTATTTGACCAGAGAGGTACAGAGAGAGTGAAAGGGATAGTGAGAAAGCAAGTCGCCAAGACTCGAACTGCGGATAACTATGTGGGACTCAACCATCACGCTACCTGCCAGCCCAAAATGGCTGTTTTGAAAAGTAGGTGAATGGGGCCGGCATGTGGCATGGTGGCTGGACTCTATGTGGCTGAACCTGGTGGCTTGCTTTCTCACTTTCTTTCTCTCTGTCTCCTCTCTCTTTCTTTCTCATGAATGCCCTGTAGCAGATTGAGAGGGGAAAATTAAGTGATAATGAATAAAAATTTTAAAATAATTTTCAAAAAAGAAAAGTAAGTGAATAACAATGGTAGATGATTTTCATTGCTTTATAATATTATAATATCAAATCAAGTACTTCGATGATGTGAAACCTAAAAATATGATATGGACTTAGGAGATAAAAGACACAGAATGCTAATATCCTCTGGATCCCCTTCTGTTTTTCTCTAAATTATTCAAGCAGTTCTTATTAGGTCTTAGAAGAAGAATGTAGCACTTGGGGCCAAATATGCAGTCTAGGAGACCTGCACTGGAGGCCAAGATGGAAAAAACCTCCACAGTCAACATCACCTTCCCCTTAGTGCTGTGGTAGACAGGGAGGAACGTGATCCAGACACTGCAGAACACCAGCATGCTGAATGTGAGGAACTTGGCTTCATTGAATGTGACAGGCAGGTTCCTGACCAGAAAAGCCAAGGTGAAACTCCCCAGGGCCAAGAAGCCCAGGTAGCCGAGGACACAGAAGAAGGCAATCACTGAGCCCTTGTTGCACACAATGATGAGGTTTCTGGGCTCATAGTGTGAGTCTATGTCAATGAAAGGGGGAGAGGTTCCCAACCAGATTCCACAGATAACCACTTGGATTAGGGAACAAATGGGAATGACAGAATTAAAAGCCCCTGATAGCAGCAGGTACCTCATTGTTCTTCCTGGTTTCACTGCCTTGAATGCTAAAATCACAGTAATGGTTTTAGCCAAAATAGTGGAAACAGTCACAGTGAACACAAGAGCAAACGTGACTTGCTGAAGGATGCAGGTGGCTGTGGTAGGATGGCCAATGAAGAGCAGAGAGCAAAGGAAACACAGAAGGAGAGAGATGAGCAGGATGAAGCTGAGAGTCTGATTATTGGTCTTAACTATGGGATTGTTTCGGTGCTTCACAAAGGTGGCTAAAACCACAACTGTGACCACAGA
>NW_006159985.1:62958-64561 GCF_000334495.1 Tupaia belangeri chinensis | reverse complement strand
GATTCTACATTAATGGCACTGGGAGAAGTTTTCAGCTGCATGTAACACCAAATACATTGAAACTGGATCTCAGCATTGGAGGATATTGGTTGCCCCATCTTATGGCTCAGTGATGTTACCAAGAAAGGATTCATTCCAGATTACTTCTCTACTCTCCCCTGGTTTTCCTCTGATAAGTCTTTTATTCTAATGATTTATAGTATTTGTTAAGCACAATAGAAAAGAACATTTTTCTTGTTTATATTCAGAAGAATATAAACTTTATCTCATTTTAACTTTTATCACAACCCTTATCTTTTGTTATAACATGTTATATATTAATATGACTTTTTTCATTGTACTCTTTTATTTTTATCTCACTTATTCTCCAAAACTTTTTCATGTAAATGTTAGAAACAGTTTTATTGACTTACAAACATTTGGGTTTGAATGGTATTTATTTATTGCTCCTAAGCAATGTTTTTCTGGGACCAGCAGATAATGTTCATGTCATTGCACTTCCACATAGTTGACTGCAGTTCGAGTCCTCGACCTGGTGGCTTAAAATTCATGCCAAGTACATGTGCATGCATGCCCAATCCCAAGAGGAGAATGTAGAAGAAGAGATTGTGGCATGACCATATGCCTGACGGGTGATTTCTTGCTTTCTGTCTCTTTTTTCTACGATGAGTGTGTGCACCATATAGCTAAAATCTCTCTAAAAAATAATGTTTGCCTAAAAATTTGCATTAAAATTATATTATTGAAGAATAGCGTATCATTTTTAAAATTTTCATTGATTTCCACCTCAAACCATGGTTTGTTTACTTTTATGTGATAGGTAATATATATTTCCAGTTTTGCACATTATAAATTCTCTTTTGTGACTAATCAACTCTTTTGTTAGCATGAAAGCAGTCATAGAGCATATGGAAATTAGTCAGCATGTCTGTTTCAGTGAAATTTTATTTACAGAAATAAGTGATAGTTTTCTTCTTCATTCCTCAAGGTTCTAATTTATTTTATTTTAGGTAATACTGGTACAAATAGTATAATGTTCTCAAAGAATTAAAGAGTGGAAGCCAGTGAGTACCCAGCAATTGCACAAACCCTATAGCCAAAGTCTCTCTTTCTCTAAAAATAAAGAGAGATAAGAGAGAAAAAGAAAGAGAGAAAGAAAAAGGAAGAAAGAAAGAGAACTATGACTGAAACTGATTGACTAAAGGATATAGAAACACAGTAAATGGTTTTGAATATCCGATACAGTGTTTGTGAAAGATTAGAGTCTGAGGAAAGACATTTAGAAGAAAATAGAGAGGCAGAGCATTAATGGGACAAAGAAATGTATTATCTGTTGAAGATAATTTTATAGTATTATCAACTGGACTAAGGAGAAATGTACACATGTCTGAATATTCACTTTGTAAGCTAAATAACGTGATTGGATGTATTAAAGAACAATAAATCAATAAATAAATGAAAGAATTAAAGAACGATCATGCATTACATTTTTTTCTTGAATTACTCATTCTTATAGTCAACAGATGCTTCTTATTCTTAGAGTCAACAGAGGTTTCTGCCTTCTGTCTCAGAGACATGCTTGGCATACACAATCATATGTATG
>NW_006159985.1:57416-58891 GCF_000334495.1 Tupaia belangeri chinensis | reverse complement strand
GGACTCAAAACACATAGTTGGCTGTGTGGGATTTGGTTCCTAGCCTTTTGTATTTAAAATGTTTCTTTCACTTGCTGAACTATACTATTTCAAAATGTAGGCCTCTGATATTAGTTAATTCTGTTACTTGATACACTTCACAGCAAGGTAGAAAGAGTTACAAAATACTTTTATAATTTGTCATCTGTACTTGCTTTGTACATGTCATCTGAGCATAAAATCCCATTAGTCTGAAGCCATTAACACACCCAGGCTTTAATCTTAACACTTTATAGGTAGACATTATTATGGTCCAGTATACCATCTAAGATTGGCACTTTCTTATCCAGAACTGGATTGCAAAGAAAATTATCCATTGGAATAAGTTCTAGAATTGAGGCTAATATGATTAGAAGTTAGAGAAGAACTTACAAGAGAGTTGTAATAGTGTTTATAAAAAATATATTGAAACAACGAGTAAACATAGGAATTGAGATCAATTGTGCTTTATATTCCAAATGCAATATCATGTTTCCTTTCTATTGATAAATAGGGGTTGTAGTTATTAGCTTCTTTTATATTTTATACCTGTTTGATTTGAAATTCTCTCTTTGCAAGAAACACAAATAAAACAGCAAACAGGTCTTCCTTCTTGAGTAACTTTCTGGAATCCAGGACCACAGCTCTGGCTACACACAGATTCAGGAATCTGAGCACAAAATAGTATCAAGAGTCATAATCATGTATATTATCAGCTGCTTTGATAGATATCTATATTTCTCTCCACCTCAGAAATAAGAGCTTTTACCTGTAGTAGAAGTTCATCACTATATATCCTCCCAACTCCCATCATTTGATGTTACCTAGATTTCTATTTAGGACTTGCTACAATTTGCTTTCCTCTTTACCAACTTTTACCAAATATTACCAAGGTACCTAATAATTTTATTTCAAGCAGTACTGTAAGTAGCCCTTCAGATGATTCTTTTCATTAAAACACTTTATTTAAAACAATTTCAGTGCAGTTTTCTTCATGGTAAAGGTTTCAGAAATGGAGTTTCTGAGAAGATTTGAAATATGCTCTCATTTCTGGTTTGGTAGAAATTTTAGATTCTAGATATTTAGAAAGTCTAATGATGTGACATGTAGGCACACTATTAAAATTTAACTATTTAAAACATATGGACCATTCAAATAGAAAGAGATGAAATTATCTCTATTTGCAGATGACATGATTTTACACACAGAAGACCCAATGGTATCCATGAAGAAATTTCTGAAAGTAATAAATGAATACAGTAAACTAGCAGAATACAAAATCAATACGCTAACTGCTGGTTCCCAAAAATGGAATTTCTGAGAATATTTGAAATATGCTCTCATTTCTGGTTTGGTAGAAATTTTAGATTCTAGATTTTAGGAAGTCTAATGATGTGACATGTAGGAACACTATTAAAATTTAACAATTTAAAACATATGGACCATTCAAATAGAAA
>NW_006159985.1:42607-50022 GCF_000334495.1 Tupaia belangeri chinensis | reverse complement strand
TCTCTGATTTTAGTCATAAAATGGAAGTCACAAAGTGTAGAAAGACCAGTTGTGGCAGAATGCTTTTCTGTAAAGGCCACACAGATGTCCTTTTTTATCATCTCTGCCTTTAGATGCTGTAAAAACAGCTCCCCTTGCCTGTTATCAGATACATAGAGTGCCACCCACTTCCAAGTCAAAATGTAGCAACAACTAGATGATTCCATGTTCCAGAGCTTTCTTTGGTTGCCATCTGATAAATTGATGGAAACTGTTCTTTATCAGTTAGCATGGGATCAAAAGGACCATATGTAACCTGAATAAGAAAAGAAGTAGCTTGATTCTGACCTTAATGAAATTTGTGATTGTTCCCCTGATTAAGGGAGATATTTCTTTACCTGGTGAGACCACAGAATGGAATATTAGGTGAACAGAAAGTCTGCTGGGAAGATGATCTTCTGTGATAGTCACTAGAAGATTGTGTTTTTTCAATCCCAATTGTTTTAGGAAAGATTAAGTAACTAGTTCAGATAATGCTGTTGTTCCTTGACCAAAGCATTAAATACAAAGTGTGATGTTAAATATATTTACATCTGCTCTTTGTATCTACAGAGGGAACTGAAGAAGGGATAAATTTATGCAGATGTTGCAATAAGATGTTGGTGATTCTGCCATCCTTGGCCCCTCTGACTTGTCAATTAGATGCTTTCTCCACTTCCAACTAATGTTAAATATAAACTCTGATCTTTTGCTACTGTGGACTTATCACCAAAGTATAAACTCTTTTGTCTTTTAAAATATAAACACCCTCTCTGACATTTTTAAAACATAAATTCTCTAGAACATAATTTTAAGCCAATTAACATAATTTACAGCCAATTCTATAAGCCAATTCTAATGTCTCCTGAATATTGCTTGTGTTAGATGGTTTTTCTGGAAAGAATCTCAGCAATTAAAAGTTGTTATGTGGAGACTAACTAAAAGTGCTTTCAACAGGTTCACCTACATGGGGCTGTTGGTAAACCAACAGATGTGGCCAATTTGGGAGAATATTGACTGCTAGAATGCATTTTTACTTGTCCCAAGTGATAGCCAAATCTAATAGTCATTTTCCTCTGGATGGCCCTAATAATGTCTTCTAAGATGTGGTAGACCCTTTTGCTGTGTGCGTTTTCTAGAAGGCACACATTTAAAATTCTCAGCAGACAATATTTCCAACATTCGGTGTTATATGCATTGGTCATGGAGAGGAATCTGGGTAGAGCCTCAGATTGCATTTTTTAAAATCTCATCCTTACACTCTTAGTTTCATTACCCAGGAAGTTCCCTGTGATATGTTTATAATTATCAAGGGGTGTGTAAATCCGGCTTTCACGTTTTTGCTCATGTGTGAGAGAATTTCATTAGGAGATTCAAACATCTTTCCGCAGAGTTAACGACTCACTTACTTGTGGGCTTTCATAGAGCTCCAAAAGGGTTCCAATTTCTGCTGAAAATGTTGGTATATTTCCTGCAATGATGGCCACAGATTGCTTCTGTGTCTGGCAGTTGTAATTAGGCAGAATCTGATTCCTTCCAGAGAGCAAAAGCAGAGTACTCTCTAAGGTATTTTGGCAACTGGAAAATGCATTGCAGAGATTATAACCCAGGGAAATGTTGGGAAGCAAATGGAGGCTCTTGTTGATCTCTTTAATGGCAAAGAGAAAGGCCAAAACATTGGTAGTTCTCCCAATACCAGCTAAGGAGGGGGGATAGCATTAGAAAATATGGTCACTATGTAATTAAGGGTAAACTCTTCAGTTAATCCAAGTGACACAAAGTGTTAGATTTAAGTTCTATTCAGAGATTCTCCTGTGTGTACATATGCAGTTGGTATAAGTAAGGTTCCCTAAGGATATGACTAAGGAGTGCATATATTCAATTTTTAAAAATTATCTGTTTATTTGTAGTGATTTTCTTCTTTAAAATTTTATTTACTGAGACCAGCAGATGGTGTAATGGTACATCACTGGACTCCCGTGTAGTCGACCATGGTTTGAGTCCCGGAACTGGTGATTTAAACCTCACCCGGATGCATGTGCCTGCGTGTTCCAGATTCTAAGAGGAGAATGTAGGAGAAGAGATTACAGTGTAGCCATCCCTCCTGGGGGTGATTTCTTGTTTTCTGTCTCTATTTCTCTCTGTCTCTCTGTTGAGTGCATGTGCTTTATAGGAACGATCTTTCTTCCTAAAAAAAAAAAAAAAATTTTTTTCCGCCCAGTCATTACAGCATACCAGATGAATTTTCCCATTGTGAATACAATGCATATTGATTCAGTCAAAGAAATTGCCATATGTGTTCATCGTCAACAGACTTTTCCATTTTTGTGTCCCTTAAATGTTTTATTACTTTCTTTGCCCTTGATTCCTTCCTTCTAACTCCCCCATCCTTCTACTGCACTGTCTCTAGTATCACCATTGCTCTCCAAGCTTTTTAAAAACTATATGTAAATTTATGTCTTTTACAATGGGCAGAAAGTTTTATAGAATGTGTTGGTTCCAAACTGTAATTAATAAACATTTATCAAGCTACATTCACATCCCTGATGTCCTCAAATGTATTTTGCTTTTTCAAAAAGTATTTTAAAAGTTTATATTCATTCACTGTGTATCATTACAGATTTTATACCTTCCCACCTTTCAGTTTCTGCCATATAGTGCTGACATGTGGTATATACGGAAAGGGGACATATGATGCCTCTCTTTCATAGTCTGGTTTGGTTGGTTTAGCAGTAAGTCTTCCAAATTTGGCCACTTTCCTTCAAATCCAGGGTCTCATTTTTTTATGGCTGAATAGTATTCCATAGTGTATACATGCCACACTTTTTTAATCCATTTATCTATTCATGGACATTTGGGTTGGTTCTATGTCTTAGCAACTGTGAATAATACTGCATATGGAGACCAATATGGATGTTCCTCAAAGACCTACAAATCAAACTCCCATATTATCCAGCAATTCCACTAATGGGCATCTACTTAAAGGATAGAAAAATGCTCAGTTGGAAAAACAATTACTGGGGCCAGCAGGGGGTGTGCTGGATGAGGCACTAGACTCTCACATGCCTGACCACAGTTCAACTCCTGAACCTGGCAGCTTGCTTTCTCACTGTCCCTTTCTCTCTGTCTCTCTCTGGTCAAAATTAAAGAATAATGATAATAAATATAATTAAAAATAAATCATTTTATAAAAGAAAGCCACTTACCAAACATATTATTATCAAGATATAATTTTTCCATTTTTGCATCCCTTAAGTATTTTGCTTCTTATACATTTTGTAAATTATAATAGGCAAATTACAGTTATGCACATTTATAAAATATAAAGTACTTTAGAATTTTTAAATGCAATATGGAATGATAACAAAGATAAATCATATAAGTATCTCCATAAATAGTTTTAATTTTCTGTAATGAGAACATACAAATTTAATACAATGCATTAAAATGTATTTATGACTGGATTATGCAAAAGTTTATTTTCAAAACTAGTAGTTTAATATAATAGTTGTACATAATTATGTGGTGCAGTGTGATTTTTCAAAAGGTACAGACATTGTGTAATAATCAAATCAGGATCCTAAACATATTCACCATTTCAAACATCTCTTCTTACTTTATGTTATGCACTTTCAAAATGTACATTTCTTTCTTTGGGACACCAACTTGGAAGGAATAATGTTAAGATAAATAAATGAGACTTAAAAGACAAACACTGTATATTCTCCCTCATTGGTTGAAACTAAAAGATTTGGTTACATAGAAGTGGAGAATGTAACAATGGATACAAGAAGAAAGAAAAGTGGGCAGAGTGGGCATATGAAAAGTATGGTAAGCACACAAGAAGATGCCAGTAAATAAGTGGAATAAGTGCTAGAGTATTGTAATGAGGATTTATTTAAAGATGGCCAGTAAATAAGTGGAATAAGTGCTAGAGTATTGTAATGAGGATTTATTTAAAGATGCCAGTAAATAAGTGGAATAAGTGCTAGAGTATTGTAATGAGGATTTATTTAATCTAACAATACAAACTCATTGCACAAAAGAAAAAGTTAATTTAGATTTCACAAAAATAAAGTATTGCCTTTGAGATGACATGTTAAGGGAAAAAAATGCAAGTCACAAGCAGAGTAACTATTTCCAAATTACAATATGTTTTGGTATTTTGTATTTCTGGTTATGTCTGTTGTAATATTGCCAGTTTTATTGTGAACCTAATCTATCTGGTTCCTTTTTCTCTTCTTAATTAATCTAGCTAATGGTGTATCAATTTTGTTTCAAAGAACCATCTTTTGGATTCATTTATTTTCTGTATAGTTTATTTTCTATTTCATTCATTTCTGCTCAGATCTTTATTACTCTTTTCTCATGGCATTTTAAGTTTTTTTTTTTTTTTTTTTCATTATTGCTTTTCCATTTCCCTGAGGCATGTTTTTGGGCTGTCTATTTGCCACCTTACCATCTTTTTTTTTTTATGCACACTACTTGCAATGAACTTTCCTCTTATGACTGCTTTTGCTGTGTCTCTTCCATTATGAAATCTCTTGTGCTCATTATCATTGGTTTCAATGAATCTTTTGATGTCAGTCTTAATTTCTTCAGTGGTTGTGATTTCACTCAGGAGTAGGTTGTTTGGTTTCCAAATGTTTGTGTGTTTTTTAGGGTTCTTTCAGAAATTAATATAAATTTTAATTCCATCATGTTTGGAGAAAATTCTGGGTATACTTTCTATGCTTTTCCATTTGTAAAAGCTTCTCTTGTGCCTTATCATGTGGTCCATATTCAAAAAGATTTCATGAGGGCATGAAAAATAATGTGTATTTTGTGGTTGTTGGATGGCAGATTCTAAAGATGTCTGTCAAGTCCATTTGATTTATGATATTTCTTAAATCCTGTATTTCTTTGCTTAATTTTTTTGAGAGGTTTTTGCTATAGAGTGCATGCGCTTGCCAGACAGAGAGATAGACAGACAGAAAGCGAGAAATCACCCCCCGTGGGGATGGCCACGCTGCAATCCCTTCTCCATTCTCCTCTCAGGATCTTGGGCATGCACGCACACACGCCTGCCGTGAGTTTTAACCCACCAGGTCTGGGACAGGAACCATGGTTGGCTACGTGGGAGTCCAGCGACATAGCCATTATGCTAACTGCTGGTCCCCTCTTTGCTTAATTTTCATCTAGATGATCTATCCAAAGAAGATAATGGGGTGCTGAAATCCCCAAGAAATTGTGTATTACAGATCCTTTCAGATCTGTCAGTCTTTCTTTCACATTTAGGTGCTGATTATATATCTATAGATAGATAGATAGATATAGATTATATAGATATAGATATAGATATATAGATAGATATATAGATCTATGTCATAGATATTTATAAGTGCTACATCTTCTTAGCAAATTAGCACTTTTAGTACTATATAATGTCCTTTTTTGTCTCTTCTTACAGTCTTTGTCTTACATCTCATTTCATGTGAAATTAGTATTGTGACTACAGCCTTTTTTTGGATTCTGTCGGCATCAAATGCCTTTTTCAGACTCTTACATTTAGTCTATGTATGTCTTTATGTATGAGGTGTGTTTCTTGTATGCAGAAGATAGAGGGATTCTGGGTACTTTTGGTTTGTTTTTTACATCCATTCAGCCATTCTGTGTCTCTTGACTAATGAATTCAATCTATTAACATTTATCGCTATTTTTTAATTGAGAGAGATTTTTGCTATAAGATATGTGCACTCGCCAGAGAGACAGAGAGACAGAATGTCTCAACTCCTGGGTAAAATGGTCATGCTGCTATTCCTTCTCCTACGTGGTTACTATATCAAGATAAACAGTATTTACAAAACAAAGAAAATAAAAGAATGAAAAAATAACCCTGAGAATAGGATAAAATATTTATAAACTATGTTTCATATAAAAGACTGATAATAAAGCTATGTAGGAAACTCAAGTGATTTGCCTGCTTAAAAGGGATAAGCCAGTTAACAAGTGGACAAGTGAGCTGAATAGAAAAGTAACAAAACAAGACTTTGAATAGTTAAACAGTATATTAAAAAAATGCTCGACATCTCTTATCAAAGGAAATCCAACTTAAAACCACAAAGAGATATCACTTAACCCCAAGTAGAGCAAATATAATTTTTTTTTTGGAAAGGCTTTTGCTATAGGGTATGTGGGCTCACCAGAAAGACAGAGAGAGACAGAAAGGGAGAATCATCCCCTGGGGGGATGGCCATGCCACAACCACTTCTCCTCCATTCTCCTCTTGGGATCTTGGGTATGCATACACACACACACACACACTCAGCATGAGTTTAAGCCACAGGGTCCAGGACTTGAACTGCGGTCGACTACATGGGAGTCTAGTGACATAGCCATTATGCCACCTACTGGTCCCGAGCAGATATAATTTTAAAAATGAATAATGACAAGTGCTAAGGAGTCTGTAGTGAAAAAGGAACCCACATGTACCATTGGTGCTGTGAATTGGTAGTCACTGTGGAAACAAAAAGAAGAATCTTCAAAAACCTACCAAGAGAATTACCATATGACCCAATTATTTCACTCCTGGGTATTTACTCAAAAGATAGAACACTTAACAGTAAAGGCACCTGCCCATTCATGTTTATTGCAGCATTATTTATTCACAATTGCCAAGAGATAGAATTAGCCTGAATGTTTAAGAATGAAAGACTGGATTGAAAAATGTTGCACATATTCACTATGGGATACTATTCATGAATAAAACAATAAGACCTTTTCACTTGATAAAAAGTAGGTAAATATGGAGAACTTAATGCTAAGTGAAGCAAGCCAGACTATGAAACACTGTATCCTCATGCAAATATGCCAAATGTGTAAACTCTATAGGAGAAATGGAAAGATTTAAAGATATAAGAGCAAGAAGGGTAAGTATGGATGGCAAAGACTATAAGGAGAAGGTGAATAGTATGATATGGTAGGGAGGGGCTTAGAAAAAAATGACAGATACAAGACTGTAAAGTTATGTTCAAAATTAATTATACTGGGCTCCCACCCCGCTGCCGCGCCCGCCGGACGGCCCAGGTCTCCCGCGCCCACAGCTGCCGTGCCCCCCGGAAGGCCCGGCACACAGCCGCGCAACCGAACGGCCGGCCCGGGGCTCATGCCCTGGCGCGCAGCCGCGCCACCGAACAGCCGGCCCCCCTCCTGGGGGGCTCACGCCCCGGCGTTCAGCTGCCTCTCCAGGGCTGGCGTGTCCTTTGGACCAGCAAGCTGAAGCGGAAAACAAGGATTGAGAACTTGCAACTGTAAGCAACAGAAAGAATCTTTAGCTGTCTTAAACTAGTTGAGAAACATATTATATAGAAGGACTTCCTCTGCCTATGGACAGTGAGAAGATGATGGTTACCAGCCCT
>NW_006159985.1:11592-41088 GCF_000334495.1 Tupaia belangeri chinensis | reverse complement strand
GAAAGATAGCAAGTGAACAATAGAGAGGCAGGACATTAGTGAGAAACAGATAGGGCTTATTAACTGTTGATGATGACATGTATAGTATTCTCAACTGGATTGGTCTGAGAAGTATTTCATGATGGGTAAAGTATTTTTACAAGCAAAATGAGAAATAGCAATTGACTGTTTTAAAAAATAATTAGAATAATAAAAATAACGATTGGGGAAAACATAGAAAAGATATTGAATGTTGAAGTGGGGAGATTAATGTCTCTGTACTGACTGACATGCATGGCATTCCGTTTTGAAAAAACAATGTAATACACTGTAAAGTTATATGTAATCCAATGTAATATAAAGAAGATTATGATGATGATAATAAAAAAATTAAATATACTGTAAAATTTTTTACTGAATCATCAGGCATACAGAAACGCTAAGAAAAACCACATGGTATGCTGTAAATATATACAATGATTGGGAACCAGCAGTTAGCGTAATGGCTATGTCGCAGGACTCCCATGTAGTCGACTGCGGTTCACATCACGGGCCGGGTGGCTTAAAACTCACGCCGGGCGCGTGTGCGTGTGTGCCCAAGATCCCAGGAGGAGAATGGAGGAGAAGGGATTGTGGCGTGACCATCCCCCCTGGGGGGTGATTTCTCGTTTTCTATCTCTATGTCTCTCTCTGTCTGTCTGGCGAGCGCGTGCACCCTATGGCAAAAACCTCTCCAAAAATACCTCACAAAATAGTTATTTTTCTCAGCCCTGCATGGTATCATCTCAAAGATTGACCGCATGGTAGGGTACAAAACCAGCCTTTACAATCAAAGGCATAGAAACTATATCCAGCATCTTCTCTAACCATGATGGAATTAAACTTGATATTCATCTCAAGAAAAACCCTTGAAAATACATAAGTACATGGAAACTAAATAACCTACTTCTGAATGAATTCATGACTACTGAAAAGATTAATATTGAAATAAAAAGATTCATGGAAACAAATGATAATGAGTGCATGAATTTCCATAATCAATGAGAAACTGCAAGAGTAGTCATGAAATGGAAGTTCACAGCAATTAGTGCACATAAGAAAAAGATGGAAAGTGGCAAAAGGGCAACCTAACATCAGGAAATTGTAAAAACAAAGTAAAAAAATCCAAAAAATGCCAGGAGTAAAGAAATAAATATTAAAGCAGAAATAAATGACATAGAAAATAAAAAAAACTATACATAATATAAATGAAAGGAAAAGCTGGTTCTTTGAAAAGATGAACAATACTGGCACATTACTAACTAGAATAATTAAGAAGAGAGAAAGGAACTAG
Source organism: Tupaia belangeri chinensis (assembly GCF_000334495.1). Taxonomy (NCBI): domain Eukaryota; kingdom Metazoa; phylum Chordata; class Mammalia; order Scandentia; family Tupaiidae; genus Tupaia; species Tupaia belangeri. The sequence continues at coordinate 39,776 of NW_006159985.1, read as the reverse complement.
AAAAGTCAAATTCACAATGAATCAGGCAACATTACTACAGACATAATAGAAATACAATATATCATTAGAGGATACTAAGAGTGACTACATGCCAATGAAGAAGAAAACCGGGATTAGATGGACAAATTCCTGGTCATATATAACCTACCAATGTTGACACAAGAGGATATAGAAAAATCTGAGCAGACCTGTAACAAGCAATGAGATAGAATTTGTAATAAATAATCTCTCAACAATGGAAAGTCCAGGTCCGTATGGCTTCACTTCTGAATTTTACAAATTTTTAAAGCGGAAACAATCCTCATTCTATTCAAACTGTTTCTAGATATTTAAAAGGAAAGAATTCATCCAAATTCATTCTATGAAGTCTCCATCATCCTCATTCCCAAAACGGATAAAGATAAGACTAAAAAGGAAAACAACAGATCTATATCACTGATGAATAGAGATGCAAATATTCTCAACAACATACTTGCTTACTGTATTAAACAGCATATAAAAAAGATTATTTATCTTGACCAGTTAGGCTTTATTCCAGGGATGCAAGGGTGGTTCAACATCTGCAAAACCATAACTGTAATACATCATATTAACAGAAAGAAAGATAAAAACTGTATGATCTTTTCAGTCGATGCAGAAAAAGCATTTGACATAATGTAACATTTCTCTATGATGAATATTTTCAGTAAAATACGGCATAATAAAAGCATCTATGAAAAACCTATAAATAACGTTATACTAAGTGGAGAAAAACTAAAAGTTTTTCTACTGAAAACTCATACAAGACAAGGCTGCCCACTCTCTCCACTCCTATTCAATATATAACTGAAGGTCCTAGCCAATGCAATCAGACAAGAGAATGAAATAAAAATAAATGGGTTATTATGTTGAAGATAACTTTATAGTATTGTCAACTGGACTGGTAGGAAATGAACAAATGCTGGAATATTCACTTTGCAAGCTAAATAACATGGCTGAATGTATAGAAGAAATTGAAATAAAATAATAATCATAATAATCATAATAATAAAGCATTCCAATAGGTAAAGAAGAGTTGATATTATCTCTGCTTGCAGATAACTTGATCATATACATAGAAGACCCAATAGTATCCATGAAAAAACTTCTAGAAGTAATAAATGCAAACAAAAAATGGCAGAATGCAAAGTTAAGTTACAAAAATCTATAGCTTTTCTATATACAAACACCAAGCAGATAAAGACAGAATTGAAGTAATCCCATTTACCATAGCCACAAGAAGTATAAAACAACTAGGAATAAAACTAAGCAAGAAAGTCAAAGATTTCTATTAAAAAATATGAAAATCTGAGAAAATAAATAGAAAATGACACCAAAAAAGTTGAAGAACATCCCATGTTCCTGGACTGATAGAATTAATACAATGAAAATGGCAATCCTACCCAAATTAATCTACATAATTAATCGAATCCCTATAAAATTATGAGAGAAATTCTTCACAGACCAAGAAAAGACAAACATTGAAATTGTCGGGAATCATAAGACCTTGTTTTGCCAAAGCTATTATGCGCAAGAAGAGTGGAGTGGGTAGTATCTCCTTTCCTTACCCCAAATATATTACAAAGCTGTGATAATCAAAACAGCATGGTATTGGCACAAAAACAGACACGTGGACCAATCAAACAGAATAGAGAATCCAGAAATAAACCCCAAAACATACAGCCAACTGATCTTTGACAAACGTTATAGGTCGATCCAGTGGGAAAAGGAAAACCTGTTCAGCTAATGGTGCAGGAAAGACTGGGTATCCACCTGCAAAAAGATAAATTTACACCCTTATCTGTAATCATTAACAAAAATCAACTAAAAGGGATCAAAGATTTAAACCTGGACTGCAAAGTATAAAAGTACTGGTGGAAAACACGGGGAAACTCTGGAAGACATTGGAGTAGTCAAAGACTTTTTATTGAAGACCACTAGAGAACAGGCAATAATCCCCAAAATAGACATGTGGAATTAAAACAGATTAAGAAGTTTCTGCACATCAAGGGACACCAGAATTAGTGTGAATTAACAACTCTCAGAATAGGAGAAAATTTTTGTTAACTATGCCTCAGATAAGGGACTGATAACCAGAATATGCAGGTAACTCAAGTATATTACCTGGAAGAAACTGATTAACCCAATTAAAAGATGCGAAAATGAGTTGAATAAACAACTCTCTAAGGAAGATATGGGAACAGCCACAAAGCATATGAAAAAATACTCAAAGTTCCTCATCATAAAGGAGATGCAGAACAAAACAAAAATTAGATACTACTTAACCCCTGTCAGAATGGCAAAGATTAAAATTAAAAATCCAAAAAGGTTAAAAAAATACAAAAAGTGGTATGTGTTGACAGGGATGTGAAAGGGGAACTCTCCTACACTGTTGGTTGGAATGTAAACTGGTTCAACCACTGTGGAAAACAGTATGGAGGTTCCCCAAAGGACAGGAGAATACTCAGTCAGAAAAGTGCTTGCACAACTATATTTATTGCAGCATTATTCACAATTGCTAAGACATGGAATCAACCCAAATGTCCAAAAACAGGTGAATGGATTGAAAAAGTGTGGCATCTGTACACCATGGAATACTATTTAGCCATAAAAAGCAACAAGGCCCTGGCATTTTATATAAAATGGACAAACATGGAAGATTTATTGCTGAGTAATTAAGTCAGGCTACGAAACGGAGATATTATATGTCTTCACTTAACATATAAAAACTGTCTATATATGGTAGAGACTGAAAGACTGGAGGACATAAAAGCATTGAAAATTGTTATAGACCCTAGAGACAAAGTGGAAGGCGAGTGGGAGAGGGGGAGAGTGCAGGAAGGAAAATTTGGGGGAAAATGGAGAAGACATTTGTGGGACACAGATATGGCTTGTTGCCTATCTATAATGTCATGTATAGTATTGTTACTTGCCTGCTGTGTAGCATATATTATGATGAGTAAAAACTCTTTACAATCTAAATGATGCATAGCAATTGAATGTATAAATACTAATAAATAATAATTTTTAAAATCTCTCTAAAAAGTAAATAAAACTCAAGATTAGATATTCATATATTGCTTATAGCCTCACAAAATTAGTCAGATTAGAAATGACCAATAAAGGTAAGTTAGGAGTATGATATCTTATTGACAAAATCAAGTTGACAATGTGTATCTATACTGTGACTTTTACAAGCACAAGAGTAGAATATCTAGGGTTGATAAACATATGATACCTGAGTATGCACAGAAATTTCTCTTGCTAAAGGATAGAAAGGAGAATACAAAATGTGTCTTGCCACATTGTACAATGACATAAATACTCCAGCCTGCATTACACACTGTCGTCATGGGCAAAACATGGCCCTACTTTTTACAGAGTGCCTGAGGTCAGAGGTTATTTTACTCAGGTACTATCACTTTCTACCTCCCTAATGAGTTAGGAGTAGACCTCACTTGTAATTAGAGAAGGGGCTCTCTAAAATGGATTTATTGTGTTGTGGTGTTTGTTTATTTTTTATTTTCTATAATCTGGTAAGTATTCTCTATCCCCCCTTACAAACCTCTGAGGAATTTATGCCTCACCACTGCTGGGCTAAAATCAGATGGAAGTCAGTCACCATCCATAGCATAAAGATAAGGAAATCTTAGGGCCACCAGGTATCATGGTTGTTGCACTGCTGTATTCCCACATGGCCAACTGTGGTTCAAGTTCAAGACCTAGTAGCTTCCTTTCTCACTTTGCCTCTCTCTGTCTCTCTCTGGTGAGTATATGCAAAATTTTAAGAATAATAAATAAAATTAAATAAATTTCTCTTAAAAAATTAAAGAGATGATGAGAAAGTTTTTATCATTAATTGAAACAAAGTTCCATCTGCCCCCTCCAAGACTCCCAGGTGACTTAAGTTCCAGAACCTTGGCTGATAATCCATTTCAAAGAGAAAGGTTTTTCTTCCTTGTTAGGATTCTATATAACTAGGCCATTTTAGCCCACCTGTGGTTACCCAAGCAGGGGACCCCCTTCCTTCCATTGTGTTGGAAACTTTCTTCTTCAATAAAATTTGGTTTCCTAGTTAGCATTTCTAATTCTTTATGAGTGTTGGATAAGAATTGGGCCTGATCACCCTGCATCCTCATGTCACTAACACTGGTAGGAAAAAACAGTTACTACCTCTAAATAAGATATTACACATGTATAAAAAGTTGCTGAAAGTCCTGTATATTGTATTTAGGTTGATGATTAAAAAAAAAAAAAGATGGAGAATAAACCAAAAGCTAGAAGGGACAGATGTTGGACCTCATCTTTGTGTGAGGTCCTCTCACAAAGACAAATTTTGAAGTATAGTGAAGATCTGAATTACCACTATCTCTTCAGTGCAAGGCCATATACAAAATGATGAGATTTAATATTACAAACTAAATTGCTAAGGATACAGATGTCCATGGAAATAAATATTGCCTAACTGCAATCACAAGCATGTGGACAGATTGAATGTTTTATAAGGGTTAAACACTTGTAAATGTGTTTTACACAAACGCCTCATGCTGACAGGATTAAATAACTGATTTTGGGGGGAACATGAGTCAGGCAGTTATTCAATCCTGTTGGGTGTGAGGTATTTAGATTTGGGATCCTGATAATAAAAAACAGTCAATATAATCTATTTTCATAGGGGAATGCCATTCTCTTAGTCCTAATTTTTTATAAGGCACATTTCTACAACTCCCCTGTCAGTAGTGAGCACCGAGAGCTAGCCCCTTAAAGTCACCACTAACTTCACATCAGGGGTCAGCAACTCCATCTGCATATGGGCCTCACTATATGGATTTGGGCTGTAAAAAGGGCTGTGGTCCCAGCATTCTCACTCATACTGATCCTCGCAATGACTCATATTGGGATGGTGCTGATGGAATAAACTGCAAACTATTCATTTTTCTCTTTTTTCTTAAAAGCAATGGAGAGAAATTGAAAAAAAGAAAAGGTAATAAAAGGATATTCAAAGAAAGGATATCAAAGCAGAGCATCACAAATTAACTATTCTGCATTTCTTCTATTTTTGTGTACATTTCATTAGTCTCAAGTGAGATTTATCACACACACACTCAAGCAACTATCATCAAACTGCAAACTGTGTTAATGATTATAAACATATTTACACATACATGTAACCAAAGGCTTACAAAGTATGTTCCAATTCTTGAATTGGCCTCATCAGAAAAGATAGCCGAAGAATCGCTGCTTCCTCTTTCAACACATAAAGAGGGAAAAACCCACTGAGTACCAGGTCACCATCTCTGTAGACACTTGGCTTCAAGTATCAAAAGCAGCTTTCATGTGTCATCTCATGTGCAATCTGTAAAGGCTGTAGAATAAGCAACACACTAATAAATGAGAATGACATTTCAGGGCCTGCCCAACACAGAGACAAAACCCTGTGAGTGTGCTGAGCTGAGAAAACAATGGGGCTGGATTGTGTCTTCAGGCTCAGCCTTCTGCAGGGAGAGTAAACTTCTGCGGAGGACACAAAGGACCCCCACTTCACAGTCTGCCTTGAACTTGTACAAAGTATGAGCCAGATTGGCATGACAGGCAAGGTCATAGCTAGGAGCATAGAAAATGCAGATTTAAGGGAGTCACAGTGCTGAGACTCACACTTAATGTCACTGTGATCTGAATTCAAGATTCCCTTATTTTACTGTGTCACTTCAGTACATCGAGGAGCTCTGGGATCTTCCTGCCCTGAGGCTCTGTACCTGCCACCCTACATTCTAGTGAAAAAGCAATTTAGATAAAAACATATTTTGCATTTTCCCCCTGGCCTCTATTATTTCATCATGGCCTGTAAAACCTTGGGGACCACTCTGCCATGCTGAGATGACAAGCTCTGTGATTTTGTTCCCAAGAGAGGCTGTAAGTGGTGGTATCACAAGTGGCTTTTAAGCATTAGCATGGGTTTTTAAAAACTGGTGTTAAAAATCAACAAAAATCTACTAGCATCAACTTATGTGATGCCTGTACAAGAAGGGGAAGGGCTGTCATCAGTCATCGATGGCTTCCTCAGCAATATACAGGAGGCACTTCATTACCATGTCCAACATCACTCCTAGGTGTGCAACACGGTCTTTGTAGAAATAGGCCTTGTATTTTATAAAGAACAAGGTTGAATTCTTTTGTTTTTTCTAAGAAGGAAGCCTTTACTTAGGAGAGAATTATACATACAATGAATGACCTACTTTCTAGACAGAATTCATATAATATTTCACTGACAAAAATTCTGTTGAGATAAGAAAATTAGACACTAAATTTATGTCAATTTATCTACAGGTTTATCAGAGTTCAACAAAGCAAAGTCAGTTTGATTATTTGTGTGAAACTATATGTTTGTTACTATTGGTTATGATAGTCACTTGCAGAATTTATTAAGTTATTTTTTCATTTTAAGAACTAGGTTGCATTCTAAATATGGTTTTATTATCCTTTTCCACAACACTCCACAAAATTAAGCCACTGACTCCTCAGCCTCATGTCTTGTTCTGTATTAATAATCTAGGCACCTTATCCTTGTCATGTGGTTTAGTGTGTATTAACTACAAAGCTTCTTTTCTTGACCCAGCATTTACTTCTTTTATTTGTTATTTATTTTTAGTTTGATTTTTAAATTTTATATATTTAATCACTATACATCATTACGGCATGCAAAATGAATTTTCCCAGCATGAATACACTGCATATTAGTCCACTTAAAGATATTATCATACACGTTAACATCAACAGATAATTTTCAATTTTTGTATTTTTATATGCTTACTTCTTTCTTTTTTCCCCCTTGATTCTACTTCTATTTCATTCTACTCTTAATCTTTATGAGAAATATTTGTGATAAAATCTTCTTGTTTTATTTATTTATTTATATTCCTAATTTTTTAGCTAAGCATAAATTTATAATGCACATGTTGGGGTTTTTTTTCCACAAGATGTTTTGGTAGGCAAATTTCTGGAATGGCTAAATGGAGCTATTTAATATATGCATTGTCTCACAATGTACATGTTTGTGGTAAGAACACTTAATATTTACTTGGCATTTTCAAGTATACCATATATTATTATCAATTGCATTGTGTACAATAGACCCTTAAATTCATTTATTTTATGTGTTACTTTATTTTTTTCTTTCCTTTTTTAATATTTTTTATTATTATTTCAATTTCCTTTATATATTTAATCACATTACTTAGCTTGCAAAGTGAAAATTCCAACATGTGTACATTTTGCACCAGTCCAGTTGACAATACTATAAGGTTATTCCTCAACAGATAATAATCTATTTCTTTGTCCCACAAATGCCTTGCCTCTCTATTTTTCTCTTTAATGTCCTTCCTCAGACCCTACTCTTTCACCCTCCCACTTCTCACACTGTGTCTGGTATTCACAACCATTTGCTATGTTTCTATATCCTTTAGTCATTCAGTTTGGGCCATAGAGTGTGGACAATCAGTATATATTAAGTGGATACATACAATGTCTCTCCTTCATAGTCTGGCTAGCTTCACTCAGCAGTAAATCTTCCATATTCCTCCACTTTTTGTCAAAAGCTAGGATCTTATATTTAATGGCTGAGTAGTATTCCATAGAGTATATGAGCCACACTTTATATATCCATTCATATGATCGTTGCCATTTGGGTTCCATGTCTTAGCAAATGTGATAAATGCCGCAATAATCATCAATGTGCAAACACTTTTCTGACTAAGAATTCATCAGTCCTTTGGGTACATACCATGGAGTGGGATTGCTGGATCATATGGTAGTTCTATTTGTAGATATTTGAAGAATCTCTTTTTTTAATATATAATATGCGTTTTCAATGATCTTTTTTTCATTCTTTATTTTTTAAATTTATTTATCATAATAATCTTGTTTATATTACATTGAATCACATATAACTTTATAGTGTATTACATTTTTTTCCAGAAAGAATACCATGCATATCAGTCAATACAGAGACATTAAAATCCCCATTTCATCATCCAATAGCTTTTCATTATTTTTCCCAATCATCATTATCATTCTGCTAAAGGGCACATGTGCTTGAGTTTAAGCCATCGGATTCGACTTGAACTGTGGTCGACTACAGGGGAGTCCAGCGACATAGCCATTACACTAACTGCTAGTCCCTCCAATTATTTTTTTAAACAGTCAATCACTATTTTTTATTTTGCTCAGAGAAAGACTTTACCCAACATGAAATACTTCTCAGATCTTTCAGGTATCTTCAAATTGTTCTACACAGTGGAATTACATTCCCACCAGCAATGTAAGAGATTTCCCCTTTCTCCATACCCCCCACCAGCACTTATCTTTGTTTGTTTGTTTGTTTGTTTGTTTGTTTTTGAGAGAGATTTTCACTGTAGGGCGCGTGCGCTCGCCAGACAGACATAGAGACAGAAAGCGAGAAATCACCCCCCAGGGGGGATGGTCACGCTGCAATCCCTTCTCCTCCATTCTCCTCTCGGGATCTTGGGCACGCATGCACACGCGCCCGGCGTGAGTTTTAAGCCACCGGGTCCGGGACACGAACCGCGGTTGACTATGTGGGAGTCCAGCGACATAGCCATTACGCTAACTGCTGGTTCCCTTGTTGGTTTTTAATCTTAGTCATTCTGACTGGGATTAGGTGGTAACTCACTGAAGTTTTGATCTCCATTTCCCTTAAAATGAGGGATTTTTAGCATTTTTTTCATGTCTTTTGGCTATTCATATGTCATCCTTAGAGAGTGTTTTTTTTGTTTCAACTAATTCTCCCATCTTTCAGTAGGGTTGATCATCATTTATCAGAACAGCTGCTTGAGTTCCTTGTGTATTCTGGTTATCAGTCCCTTGTCTGATGCATAGTTTATAAAAATATTTTTCCAATTCTTAGGGCCATTGATTGACACTAATTACAGTGTCTTTTGCCATTCAGAAACTTCTTAATCTGATGTAATGCCATTTGTCTATTTTTGGGATTATTGACTGTGCTTGGGGGGTCTTACTTAAGGAGTCTTCGCCTACACTAATGTCTCCCAGAGTTTCCCCAGTGTTTTTCAGCAGCACTTTTATAGTTTGAGGCCTTAGGTTTAGATCTTTGATCCACTTTTAGTTGATTTGTGTCAATGGTGAGGTAGGGATTCAGATTCATCTTTCTGCAGGTGGATATGCAGTTTAACCAGCACCATTTGCTAATGAGATTTTTCTTTTGCCTATGGAGTGACTGGTATCCTTTCTCAAAAACCAGTTGGCCATCTGTTTGGGAGTTTATTTATGGGAGCTCTATTCTGTTCCATTGGTCCACTTGTCTGTTTGTGTGCCAATATCATGCAGTTTTGATAACCAAGCATTGTAGTATATTTTGGGGTTAGGGAGTGAGTGAGATGCTGCACACTCCACTCTGTGCAGGATTGCTTTGGGAATATGAGGTGTTTTATGATTCTAGACAAATTTTATGATTGTTTTATTCAAGATCTATGAAGAATGTCTCTGGTGTATGATTGGGATTGCATTAAATATGTAAATTAATTTGGGTAGGATTGCCACTTTGTTTACATTAATTCCTCCAATCCAGGAACATGGGATATCCTTTCACTTTTCTGTGTCATTCTCAATTTCATTTTTTACCTTCTTGTAGTTTTTCTTGTGGAAGTCTTTAACTTTTTTGCTTAGATTTCTTCCTAGGTATCTTACAGTATTTGTGGCTATGGTAAATTGAATTACTTTTATGAGTTCTAACTCGGTCTGCCTGCTGTTGATATATACAAATGCTATAGATTTCTATTTGTATCCTGCAACTTTACTGTATTCATGAATTAGTTCCAGGAACTTTTTCATGGATACCATTGGGTCTTCTATGTATGCAATCATGTCATCTGCGAATAGACAGTTTCACCTCTTCTTTTCCTATTTGAATGCTTTTTATTTTATTCTCTTTTCTGATTGCATTGGCGAGGAATTCCAGTACTATATTGAAAAGAAGTGGGGGAAATGGGTATCCTTTCTTGTATAAGATTTTAGTGTAAAAGCTTTCACCTTTTCTCCACTAAGGATGATGTTAGCTATGGGTTTTTCATAGATAGCTTTTATTGTGTTGATAAATGACCCTTCTATGCTGATTTTGCTGAGAGTCTTGATCATGAAGGGATGCTCTATCTTACCAAATACTTTTTATGAATCAATTGATATGATAATATGGGTTTTATCTTTTGTTCAATTAATATGGTGTGTTACATTTATAGCTTTGCACATGTTGAACCAAGCTTGCATCCCTAGAATAAAGCCTACCTGATCGGGATGTATAATTTTTTTTTATATGTTGTTGGATATGATTTTGCTAGTACCTTGTTGAGAATCTTTACATCTATATTCATCAGAGAGTTTGGTCTGTAGTTTTTCTTCCATGTCTTAACCTTATCTGTTTTAAGGATAAGGGTGATGGAGGCTTCATAGAATGATTAGGGAGAGATTTGCCCTTTTGGATCTTTAGAATGAGCAGAATGGGGGTTAACTCTTTTTTAAAATTTTGTAGAATTCAAAGGTGAAGCCATTAAGACAAGGGCTTTTCTTTTTTGGGAGGTTATTTATTACTGATTCAATCTCCTGGCTTGTTAGGGGCCTATTCAGATATTCTATATCCTCCTCACTCAATCTTGGTAGATTGTATGTGTCCAGGAATGTGTCCATCTCATCCAGATTTTCTTGTTTGTTGGCATATAGTTGTTCATAGTATCCTCTAATTATGTTCTGTATTTCTGTTATGTCTGTCATTATATTGCCAGCTTCATTGCAGATTTGATTTACCTGCTTCTTTTCTTTCTTCTTCTTAATAAGTCTTGCTGATGGTGTATTGATTTTGCTTATCTTTTCAAAGAACCAGGTTTTACTTTCATTTATTTTTCTGTATATTATATTTCTGTATATTCTGTATATTATATCTTCTGTATATTATATTTCTATTTCATTTATTTCTGCTGCTCAGATCTTTATCTTCTTTCTGCTCGAGATTTTTTTGGAATTTCTGCTATTGCTTTTACAATTCTCTGAGGCATGATGTTAGGTGATCCATTTGTCTTCTTTCCATCTTCTTCTTATGTGTACTAATTGCTATGAACTTCCCTTTTATGACTGCCTTTGCAGTGTCCCAAAGATTATGGAAGCTCATGTCCTCATTTTCATTGGATTCCATGAATCTTTTGATTTCAGTCTTTATTTCTTCAGTAGTTGTGGAGTCATTAAGATTCAGGTTATTTAGTTTCCATTTATTTGTGTGTTTTTGAGGATTTCTCTTAAAATTAAAGTCAAGTTCAATTCCATCATGGTTAGAGAGGATGCTGTATATATATAGTTTCTATGCCTTTGAATCTGTAGAGAATTTCTTTGTGCCATATCATGTGGTCAATCTTCTAAAAGGTTCCTTGTGGGGGTGGGGAAATGTGTATCTCATGGTTTGGGGATCAAAAGTTCTATACATGTCTGCTAAGTTCATTTGTTTTATGATTTCATTTAGATCCTTTATCTCTTCACTTAATTTCTGTCTTGATGATCTGTCCAGAGGAGCTATTGTGGTGTTGAGGTACCCAACAATTAGTATGTTACAGTCTATTTCTCCTTTTATTTCTAGCAGTGTTTCTTTCACATATTTGGGTGCTCCTGTGTTGGGTGCACAGATATTTATAAGTGTTATATGTTTTTGATAGATTGTCCCTTTTATTATAATATAGTGCCCTTCTTTTTCCCCTGAAACATTTTTTAATTAATTAATTTACATTCATTCCTTAAGCATCATAATAATATAGAAAATGTAATTTCCCATCCAGAGTATACTGCATAGTGGCTTAATCATGCATGTTATCATCAATAATTTTTCATTTCTTGGTTCACATATATATTAGCCCTATTTCTGACCCTCTGCACTTTCCCACCCTCCTCCCACAGTATCTCTGGTGTCTACAGTTGTTTTCCATTCCTTTTCCCCCCACATTTTATTGATCACACAATTTCTTATATAATCTAACTACTTTCAATAGCAAGTTCAGCTGCTAATTTCAAGAAAAGCAGTTTTAACTTTAATAAATCAAAGAAATGTTAAGGAACTTTGCTTAAAACTTAAAGCCAAGAAACAGGTTAGGATTCTGTTCAAATAGTATGTACGTGAACCTATCAACAGCTCAAGACAGGAAAAAATCCTTAAAACCAGAGAACAAAACCTAGAAGAAAATCAGCAATGTTTTAGTCAACAGTCATAAGATGTTATTTCACCAGTTCAGTCTCATGTACTTAATCTATCTTCTGTTGTGGTTTGATCTTTCCCATTAAATTCTGGTATATAATATTCAACTCCCAACTTGTTCCTATGAATAAGTTGGCCATTTTCTTAGTTTTTGAACTCTTATTTCCATGGGTCTGTATTTAATTTTTCTGGTATAGCACTCCCTTGAGAACTTCTTCGAGATCTGGTCATGTGTTGTCAAATTCTTTCAGGTTCTGTTTATCTGAGAATGTTCCTGCCATGATATTCTTTTAGAAGTGTCAATTTGTAGAGAGGAAACAGTAACTGAACATATACTCACTGAAACACAAAGCCAAGAAATAAAAAGGCATATGTGGACCTAACTAAATGTGGAAAATAGATGGCTTCACAAGGTTTGTAGTCATTAATGCATCTTTTGCAATACCAGAAATAACTTTTAGACAGAGAATCAGTAATTAATAATGATATTTATACAGTCTCTAGTTCTACCAGAATAGACACATAGAGAACACTCAGAAACTTCATTTTTCTCAAATACATGTGAACATAGTAAAAAAAAGAGAGAGAGGGAGAGAAAGAATAAAAACACTAGACAGAAAATAAATAAAATAAAAGCTGGTTCTTTGAGAAGATAAGCAAAATTGGCACACCATTAGCTAGACATATCAAAAAGAACAGAAACAGGAACAAGATAAATAAAATGAGCAATGAAGCAAGCAATATTACAACCATGTAATAGAAATACAAAAGATCATGAATGACTATACATCAATAAACAAAAAAAAAACCTAGGTGAGATAGACAAATTTCTTTTTTCTTTCTTTCTTTTTCTTTTTGAGCGGTTTTTGCTATAGGGTGCATGTGCTCACGAGAGAAACAGAGAGAGACAGAGAGACAGAAAGCGAGAAATCACCCCCCAGGGGGGATGGCCATGCTGCAATCCCTTCTCCTCCATTCTCCTCTTGGGATCTTGGGCATGCACGCACACGCGCCCGGCGTGAGTTTAAGCCACCGGGTCCAGAACGCGAACTGCGTTCGACTACGTGGGAATCCAGAGACATAGCCATTACGCTAACTGCTTGTCCCTGAGATGGACAAATTTCTGGACACATAATTTACAATACTGAACTAGAAAGAAACAGTCTAAACAGATGAATATCAAGCAATGAGATCAAATCAGTAATAAATAATCTACCAACAAAAAAGGGCCATATCGTCTTGGCTTCACTTCTGAATTCTACATAACATTTAAAGAGGTAACCCCAATTCTCTTCCATCTATTTCTAAAGATTTAAAAAAAAAAAGGAACCTTCCCAAATTCTGTAACTCTTCCATCATTCTGAATCTAAAAACAAATTCATAATTTAAAAAAAGAAAGAAAAAAATACTATGGATGAATATTCCTGTTCAATTCATGTGCAAAAATTCTCGAGTCCTGCACCTGGAGGCTTGCTTTCTAACTTTCTTTTTCTCTTTCTCTGTCTCTCCCTTGTCAAATTAAAAATAATAATAACAACAAAATAAAAATAAATAATTCTTTTAAATATTTTTCAAGTGATATACATTAACACACATTAAAAAGATTATTTTTTTCATTTTTATTATTTAACTTTATTTATTTGTTTTAATTTGACTAGAGAGGAGCACAGCAAGAGAAAGAGAAAGTGAGAAAGCAAGCCACCCTGTCTGGGACTCAAACCATGGTCAGCAATGTGGGAGCCTAGCACCCTTAACCACCATGCCATCTACCAGCCACCTCAAAAGATTACACACCATGACCAGGTAGGCTTTATCACAGGAATGCAAGTGTCATTCAACATACATACACACAAAAAAGGAGTACATCATATTAATTACAGTGAACACTGTAATCAAAATCCCTCAGAATGGGAGAGAATTTTTGTTAACTATGCCTCAGGTAAGGGATTGATCACCAGAATACATAGGGACAAGAAGCAGCTTAACCAGAAGAAAATTATTAACCCAATTAAAAGATGGGAAAATGAGTTCAATAAAAAAACTCTCTAAGGAAGACCTACGAACAACCAAAAAGCATATGAAAAATTGCTCAACATCCCTCATCATATGGGAGATGCAGATCAAAACCACAGTGAGATATGACTTAAACTCAGTCAGAATGGTGAAGATTAATAAAACAAATAATGATAAGTGCTGGAGGGGATGTGATTAAAGGGGAACACTTCTACACTGTTGGTGGGAATATAAATTGGTCCAGTTACTATAAAGAATAGAATAATATGTCCTCAAAATCCTTCAAATAGATCCAGCAATTCCACTCCTGTGTATCTACTCAAAGGACAGGAGAATGCTCAGTTGGAAAAACACTTGTACAACTATATTTATTGTAGCGTTATTCACAATTGCTAAGACATGGAACTAGGCCAAATGTCCACAGACAGATGAATGGACTGTGAAATTGTGGCACATTTACTCTGTGGAATAATATTCAGCAAAAAAAAATTAGGCCCTGGAATTTAATAGAAAGTGAATAAATATAAAAGATTTGTTGCTGAGTGAAGCAAGTCAGGCTATGAAAGAAAGACATTGTATGTCTCCACTTAACATATACCAACTGTCCACACTCTACAGTAGAGATGGAAAGACTGGAGAACATAAAAGTATTAACAATTGGAATGGACACTAGACACAAAGTGGAAAGAGAGTGTGGGAGGGGAAGAGCATAGGAAAGGAAACTTGGGGGGAAAATGGAAAGATAAGACACTTGTGGTACACAGATAATATTTATTATCTGATGACAAGGATGTGAATAATAATCTCAACTAGGCTGGACTGACGTGTATATTGTGTTGGGTAAAGTCTCTTCACAATCTACATGATGTATAGCAATTTAATGTATGAATAATATTTTTAAAAATTTTTAAATTTAAAGAAGAGAAAAAAGAAATACATCACATTAACAGAAAAAATTTTAAAAAATAATTATACCTAGAGAGGCTGAAAAATCATTTGATAAGATACAACATCTCTTCATGATTAATACCCACAGCAAAATCAACAAAGAATGGATATTACTGAACACCATGAAAGCCATGTATGAACAAACCATAGCTAACACCATATTGAATGTGGCTTTTCCACTAAAAACTGGAACAAGATAAGGCTGCTCACTTTCCTCATTCCTGTTAATCATGGGACTGGAAGTCCTGGCCAATGCAATCAGACCAGAGAATAAAATAAAAAGATATTTAAATAGGAAAAGAGTAAAATGATCTCTATTTGCAGATGGCATGATTCTATACATGGAAAATCCAAAAGAGTCAAAAAAAAAAAAAAGAAAACTACTGGAAGTGATGAATGAATACAGTAAAGTGACAGGATACAAAATCAACATACAAAAATCTATAGAATTTTTATACACCAAGTGAATGCATAAACTGAGACAGAACTGAAGACAATAATCCCATTTACAACAACCTCAAAACCAATAAGATATCCAGGAATAACTCTTACCAAGATGTCAAGTCCTCCACAGTGAAAACTAGGAAAAACTCGAAAAATAAGAATACAAAAAGTGAGAAGATATTTCATGTTTCTGGATTTCAAGAATTAATATAATCAAAATTTCAATTCTGTCCAAATTAGTCTATAAATTCAATACAATTCCTCTCAAACTATAGGAGATATTCTTCACATAAATAGATAAAAATTATAAAATGTGTCTAGAATCATAAAATACATCATATTGCCAACATACTACAGTGCAAAAAGACTAAAGTAGAAGGCATCTCACTTCCTGACCTCAAAGTATTTTACAAAGCTGCAGTAATTAAAACAGCATGACACTGGCCAAAAAAAAATAGATATGGAGAGCGATGCAACAGAATAGAAAACACAAAAATAAATCACAAAGATAGAGCCAAGGAATTTGTCCTAGACAATCCAGTGGGTAAAAGAAAGTCTCTTCAGCAAACAATGCTGGGAAAACTGGATACCTCCTTGTAGAAAATGAAACTGAATAAGACCCCAATAGAAAAGGCAAAATAATCCTATAAAGCACACGTGGGATTACATCGAGATAAAAAGTTTCTGCATAGCAAAAAATAATAATTAGAGTGAGGAAACAACCTTAAGAATGGGAGAATATACTTGCAAGTGGTTTACCCCCCCAAAAAATGATCAACCCAATTAAAAGATGGGAATATTATTTGAACAAACAAGTCTCTAAGAAAGATATACAGACAGCTGAAAGTATATTTAAAAATTCTCAACATCTCCTACCATAAGGAAAATGCAAATCAAAACCACAGTGAGATATCACCTAACCCCAGTCAGAATGACTAAGATTAACAAAGAAACCAAAATAAGTGAGACTGTGGTGGAAATGTAAACTCGTCTAGCCACTGTGGAGAGCAACATGGAGGTTCCTTAAATACAACTATCATACAAATACAACCTACAAATACAACTATCATATGATCCAGCAATTCTACTCCTGGGTATATACCCAAAGGATAGGAAATAGCTCAGTTGGAAAAATGCTTGCACATCTATGTTTATTACTGCATTATTCACAATTGCTAAGCCATGGAACCAACCCAAATGTCAACAAACATATGAGCAAACTGAAGAAGTGTGACACATATACACTACTGAATACTACTTAGCCATAAAAAAAAAAAGACCCTGGTATTTATAGAAAGTGGATAAATGTGGAAGATTTACTGCTGAATGAAGCAAGTCAGGCTATGCTTAATTCAAACAGAGAGACATTTTCTGCTTCCACTTAATATATACTGACTATCCGCAGCATATGGTGAAAACTGAAAGATTAGAGGATATAGAAGCATGGAAAATGGTTATGGATACTGGAGACAGTTTGGGAAGAGGTTTGCAGATGTGGGATAGTGGGATGAAAGCAATCAAGGAGAAAAATAGAGGCAAGACATTTGAGGGACACAGAAATAGAGGATTGTCTGTTTAAGATAATGTGTACTGTGTCTTCAACTGGATTGGTAGGAAGTGTGTTCATGTTGAGTAAATTCATTTTACAAGTTGTAGTGATGTACAGTGATTGAATGTATGAAATTAATTAAAATAATAATAATAATAAACAACTTATACTGGGTCTGGCAGGTGGCATGGTGGTTAAGGTGGCTGGATTGCACATAGAAGACTGCATGGTTCAAATCCCAGACCTGGTTGCTTGAAAAACACATTGTGTGTGTGTGTGTGTGTGTGTGTGTGTGTGCCCGAAATCCTGAGAGGATAATTGGTGAGAAAAATTGTGACAAATTCATCCTCCATCGGGGTTTATTTCTCCCTTTCTTTCTCTCCCTTCATGGCCAAAGGACATGCATAGCCAATGGTAAATTTAAAATAATAATAATAAATAATTTATAATGTGTAGCCAGATCCAATACTCAATGGTTAAGGGATCTTGATCCCACATGGCCAACTTCAGTCAGAGTCCTAGCTCCAGCAGCTTAAAGACATGCTCCTGGCATGTGCATGTGTCTAAAATACCATTAATTAAAACAAATCAGGATAAAGGGTTAGTAGATAGAATAAAGCAGTAATTTGAAAATTAATACACAAGATATAATCCAAGGCTTTTACATTTCAATGGAAGGATATCAATTTCTCAGAATGAGAAAAATATCTATAGTATTTATATGCAAAATATTTTATTTAAAATAGCCACTTCTTGAAACTTTCCAAAGGAAAGTAAATCCAGAAGTCGCTTTAGAAATTAATTTAATTCCATAAAGCCTTAAAAAAGTTTGTGGCATGGAGGTTAAGGAACTAGATACTACATGTTATTGTGTGATTCAAGTCCTGGACCTAGTGACTTGTGAAACATGCCAGATGTGTGGGCACACATGTGCACACATCCCCAAAATTCCAAGAGGAGAATGGAGGAGAAGGGAATGTGGCCTGGCTGTCAGCCTTGGGGAATGGGGAATGATTTCTTAATTTATCTCTCTCTCTGTCTCTGGTGAGTGTATATGCCCTTTAGCAAAAATGAGGAAAACAAAACAAATAGTTTAGGGCAGTAGTGATTGTATGCAAAGTGGTCAAAGATTAAAAGAAAAGAAAAAAGACTTGAGAATTGAAACACTATTTGTGTGACAAGAACAGTATGTTGGGAACCAGCAGTTAGCGTAATGGCTATGTCGCTGGATTCCCACGTAGTCGACCGCGGTTCGTGTCCTGGACCCGGTGGCTTAGAACTCACGCCGGGCGCATGTGCATGCGTGCCCAAGATCCCGAGAGGAGAATGGAGGAGAAGGGATTGCCGTGTGACCATCCCCCCTGGGGGGTGATTTCTCGCTTTCTGTCTCTATGTCTCTGTCTGGCTGGCAAAGCGCAAGCGCCCTATAGCGAAAACCTCTCAAAAAGAACAGTATGTTCATGGACCTCATAAATACTTCCCTCAAGGCCCAACCTCCCATCCTATTGCATCAGGGATTAAGTTTTCCGCCCAGGATGTTGGAAAACATTCAGACCATAGTATATTAGTGCATGATGCTTAAAGGGAACTGCTGTAATCTGAGCTCTGATTTTATTTTTAAGAAGTCAACTCAGAAGATTTTAACCTTAGTCACAGGAAGGACAACAACAGTGATAGACTCCCATGTTCATGACTCCTCAACTTTTTGAAAGTCAACTTTACTATAGGAGCCACTTTGTAATGTTACAGTCTAATCAGCTAGAAATAAGAGGACATCCAGACATAGCCAAAATTATTAGAGTTAATTGATTAAGCCAGTGGCATATGGGGGAGGGAGCCCTGAGTGAAAGGAGAGTGGTGGTTATATAGGCAAAATTCATAATGAATTCTAGGTTGATATGGTTGATACAATGGAAACTGAGGAGAGAGTGAGGAGGAGAGGGAGTCGAGGTTCTCATGTGAAAGCAGTTCCAGAAGCTGAATCAAGCTGGTTAATTATTTCCCAGGGTACTCTCCAGTTTTTTATTTAATGGTCCCTATGACTCTGGGTAGAGAGTCTGGTTGATTACATTGCCAAGGAACAGCTACACAAAAAAATTTCAGGCTACTTAGCAAAGACAATAAGACTGTTAATCACTCTATGTACTCTGGAAAATAAAAGGAGGAAGCAAATGTAATGTACAGTTCAAAGATGGAGGTGCTTCTGCTTCAGTAACACTTTTTGTAATTAAGTCACAAAATAATTTCCTGAGATTGGTGAACCCTGGCAACTATTTTACTAAGAGTTTAAATAATCTCAGTTTAAAACATTCTAAGTGCAAGAATGATTTTTTTTAGTCAAGCCCTGTAAGTTCAAGTTCCCGATTTTCTTTTTTAAAAAGAATTACTTCATTTAACTTATTTATTTATGTATGTATTTATTTATTTATTTTAATTTGACCAGAGAAGGAGAGGGAGAGAGAGAGAAAGTGACAAAGTAAGCTGCTAGGTCCTGGATTCGAACCATGGTCCTCCATGTGGGAGTACAGTGCCCTTAACCACCACGCCAGTCCCAAGTTCCATTTTCAACTCACTTTGACATGTGGTACAATGTGAGGGAAAAAGCACAATTCAATTTAGTGACTACTGTGAAAATTTGAATGAGAGGCTTGTGCAGGCTTCTATAATTCTATAGGGAAGAAGAAGATGCTGGCTTTTGTTTTTAACTTTTTTTTTTTTTTTTTTTTTTTACATTGAATCACTGCATATGGATGCTGGCATTTCTAAAAAGTCCTGCAACTTTAAGCTGGGGCATATGACCTTAAGCTCTGAGAAAAAGTAGAAAGCAGGCCAGTGCTAAAGGTACTTGTTTACCTGGAAGATCGACTCCCTTTTTCCACCCTGCCCTAGTCCCCAGAAAATGACCTGTGAGCACATCAGTCAGATTCCCATGACTCTGGCTTATGGTTGGGTCAGCCAATGAGGGTGCCAGCAGGAAGACATAGAATAGGAAAGAAGAGTCAGGGCACTGTCGTCCTGGCTGCAACCCCGCTGTCCTCAGTGGAGGCCTGGCCTGCTTTCCTCTGCTATGGCTCTTAGGGCTCCTGCCACTTTGCCTCTGCTGAAGCTCTGGGTCTCCCTGGGCTCTGGTAAATTCTCCTACTTAGTATTCCCTGCTGATGCTGCCCTCTGGCGTTGGTATTCTCCACATGTCACTTGGGCTTCCTGTAATACTATTGGTAGTTCCTAAGCAATATCTTCTTCAGTCTCTCACTCACTACACTTTAGATTATGCTACCGATTTCTCCATATTTCCTGTCCACCCATAACAGTTATTTAAGTCACAATCAAGAAAATGTGTGGAAGCATAGTATGATGAAAAAAAATGAAGGATTTCCCACCCTTTAAAGCAACTCCGTATGTAACAACCCCATGATGCCATGTGTGGTTAACTGGGGAAATTAAGGTAGAGGGACCTCAGCTCAGGCTGCTACCACAAAATGCCATGGCCCAAGTGGCTCAAACAGTAGACAGAGCAATTGTGAGACATAAACTTACAATGAGGGGAAGGAGATGAGAATCGATGTTAACATTTGAAATAACTAACTCCTACTGAATAAAATTTTGTTCTGTTAGGAAAATCGAGTGTTAAATTGCTGGTGGGAAAATGAATTACAGGCTTTTTCATGAATAAACTATACTTTCAAACTAAGATGCTCATCCTAAGAATAATTTCTCCTTTCCTCTTTTTTGACCTTTATGAAAACTACAAGCCTAGGCGACCAGCAGGTGGTGAAATAGTTAGCACTAGACTCCCACAGGGTTGACTGCAGTTCAAGTTCTGGACACCAGAGGCTTAAAGCCCAGTGCATGTGCATGAGAGCCCACAATCCTGGGATTAGAGGAGAAGGAATTCCCAGGGCCACCTCCCCCAGGTGTTGATTTCTGTCTGTCTCTCTGTATCTCTCTGGCCAGAACATGCAACCGATAGGAAAAAGAAAGAAAAAGTAAATTAAAAATAAATTCATAAAACTATTTTTTAAAAAATACCCTGAAAATATAAAATATGCACACCTGATGGAGGTGGTGACAAAGGACAGACCTTCCTTGAAAATGGACAACTATCCCAGCGCTGCCCTCAGCCCCTGGCCTCTTCTTGCCTTTATGACGAGGTGGAATGTAGGGATGAGGCTTCTGCCCAACTTCGCTCTGCTCTCTAGTTGTCCTCAGGCTTGGCCGGCAGGTCCTCTGACACAGACTGCCTCTCAGTCCCCTTGCAGGTCAGGCGCACAGGCTCCCTCTCAGCGAGCTGCCCCTGAGGGCTCCAGGTCCCTTTTAGATGCCAGGACAAGTGCTGGCCGCATCCCTGCTCGCAGAGCTCCTCCTGGTCGTCACTGCACCCTGTGTGGAGTTGGGGTCCAGGCGTTCAGAGAAGCGGCTGTTCCCTCGCAGGACGCCCACCGCTCCGTGGGAGGGGCAGGCTGGCGGGCACCGTGGTCAGCTTCCCTCTTGGGGTCGCCAGGGCCAAGTGGGGACGACGCTGGGCCGGCTCTGCCAGTGCCCAGGCCGCGCTCCGCCCACCTCAGTGAAGCGCGTCCTCCCGAAGCCCTCATGGGGGAGGTGACGACCTGGGCGTCCAGGGAGAGGTGGGGACCGCCCGAAGGTGGCCGAGGCCCCGCGACGCCCAGAGCCGCCTCCTGCCCAGACCTCAGACCCCATCCTGGGTCCCTCCCGCCGAGGGCTGAGGCGGGGACGGCCCCGCGGGGACAGGAGCTTCTCCAGACCCGAGAGGTCGCCTGGCCCCGGTCCCCGCCCCTTCGCAGCGTCCCCTCCCGGCCCTGCTGTGGGAAGCCGCCCCGGCTGTGGCCCCGCGGGGAGCAGCCTGTGGGGACGGGAGGAGCCGGTGCGCGGGTGGGGGTGCGGCTGCACGAGCGGGGACGGACGTGTGGACGCGGACGCCGGGGGAGGAGTCGGCGTGGGGAGGTCGGGGTCCTGCGGCGAGGCCGGCGCGGTGGGCGCCCGGGCCTCGGGGAGGCTCCTCCGCGCCCTCCGGGGCCTCAGTCCGCGCCCTCCGCTTGCCGCGGACCCTTCGCGGTGCCTAGCCTGGGACCCGAACCGCCTCGCCACGTGGGTGACGTCCCCCGCCGCTGTGGGGTCCCTGGCGATGGTCTGTCGGACTGCGTGATGGCGTCCGCAGTGGGCTCGGTCGCTGCTGGGTGGTGGGCGCGCGCTGAGAGAGGCCTGGGCCGGCCTTGGGGGTGGTGGGTTCAGGCCCTGAGTCCTCCCCTGAGGTCTCCAAGGGAGGCCTGTAGGGATAGGCGCTGCTGGACCCCCGTGTGCTTTGGAAAATTGGCATCCCGAAGATAGATGTCAGTTCGTACATCTCAACTGTTGAGGTATTTTACGTTTTTCTCTTTGTAGGCCTTATTGTTTATTCTTTTATTAAACACAGCCAGGATAAGTAATAAAATAATGTATGTCATATTTACCAATGAATTGATACATATTTTCTTGTGTTCTCCACAAGATTAAACAAAAGGAAATTTTCAGCAGCACATTCACCTTACCCAGCTCCCACCTTCTTTAAAATGTTAAAGGCGGTCCATTTATTAAATTTCTTACAGTTTTAAATAATAAATATCAAAAATAAATCTAAACTTCTTAAGGACTGGGGGCCAGTAGGTGGCTGATGGTTAAGGGCGTGAGATTCCCACGTGGGCACCAGAGTGCTGAACCTGGTGGCTTGCTTTCTCACTTTCCTTCTCTCTCTTTCTAGTCAAATTTAAATAAATAAAAAATAAATAAATAAATATTTAAAAAGTGATTCTTAAAAAAAAAGACTACTCAAAGACTAAGACATCCATTCAAATAATCAATTCAAAAGAAACAACTATGGGGCACAGCCTCCATGGCCACTCCTCTTGCCCACTGACTGTGTTCTGGTGTGGGCGATGCCATGAGGCATTTGCCCTACTTCTGTCCTGGCCAACTGGCGCAGGCTTTCCTCCACCGTTGGGCCAGTATGGGAAGTGGAGAGTCCTAAAAAATGGTGAGCATAGGATGCAACCCATGCTACAAGGATACAAAGAAGTCCATGGAAATTTAAATACGTACCTTCAAAGAAAACTTCTACGGGAAGTCCTTAATGTGGCCATTGTTGGCTTTCTCAGATCAGAAAAGAACCTTGATTATTAAGAGTCACTTATCTTATCAGTTCAAGGTCACATTGGGGCCAGCAGCTGGTGTGGTGGTTTGGGGTGCTGGACTCACATGGCCAACTGTGATTGAGTTCCAGACATAGCAACTTACTTTCTCACTTCCCCTCTTTCTCTGTATCTCACTCTGTCCCTCTCTGGTCAAATTTAAATAAATGAATAAATATATAAAATTAGATAAACTAATTCCTTATAAAAAGGGTTATATTGAAGAAGCTTTATCAGAACATTTGAAACTTAAGATATTTTCTTATAGGCTCCTAAAAGCAAAATTATGAATGGTCACTAATGAAAATCATCTTACTAATTCATGGCTTTCTAGTATTTAACCATGCAATCTTATCCTGGTTATATTTTTAAAATATAACATTTTCTTATAGGTGTGAATTAGCTTGAACAGTACTATATAGTTACTGTATTATGCTTCAAGTGTTAAATTAAAACCATCCTGCTCTTGAGTCCTGTTAGTTCAGTTTATCCAGAATCCCTCCCATCCCTGATATTTCCTCTTAATCATTTTCTCTCTGGTGACTCCTCCCACATCTCCTTGACTGCTAATTTCCACTGCTCATGCTATATTTAATTGAACCCAATTTCTCTTTTCCACTGTAAAACACTCACAGTAGGGGACCCTGACTAATCATGATAGTTCTAAGTAAATTTTTTCTTGTCATGCTTTAATTAGCATCATTGACTCAATTTTGTTAAATAGATAGTCAATTTTATGGGATTTACTTCTGCAGCAAACTCTTTCATGAGATGTTCAGAGTAATAATTATAGATACAGAAAGGAGAACAGTGATTACCAGGGCTGGGAGGAGTGGAAAGATTTTATGTTCTTGTGTAATAGTGGTTGTAAATCGCTCAATTTTATATAAAAGGAGTCATGAAGATGGCTTGTGGTGATCCTTCTAGAACTGTCGTTTGTGAAGAAAGATGATATTTTTGTAATTTGTATTTTACCACAATAAATTTAAAATAATAAACATACAAACACACACATATGTATAATATATATACATATATCAATATATTTTTATATGGTATATAATATATAATCTGCAGTGTTTGTTGCAGCAATACATGTCATTGCAAAATAACTAGTAGTGATCTAAAAAATGTTCAGTGACAGGTTAAGACCTAAATTAATTACAGTTTATCTATGTTAACATAGAAAATTACTGATTCCTTAGTATTAGCTGAATATCCCCAGAAAAGGAGCATGTGCCTCAAACAATTGTCATTGTCCAATCTGTTGTCCATCATCTTCACCACCCACATTCTTCTCAGGGTACATATTAATCTGATAGACTTTCTCTCTCCCCAGTTTTGGCTCACTTTTGTAAAAACTTGTAACTTATGGGCAGAAAGGCCCATAAGGGGAGGTATGTGAGAGGGTGCTGTCCTCATTTCCTGAGATGCCAAACCATGCTTCATGGGTGCATAGATTTCTGGGGACTATGGGCCTCACATACAGCTTAGGAAAACGCTTAGCCATTTTTGTTCGTAACAAAAATCCTTTTAGTTTTCAAATGTAAAGCTGTGTGTGAAATTTCCACATGATATATGACACCATCTCTCTCTGTTGTGAAAAGGTGACCTTAGGAGGATAAAAACTAATTTGGAGTGCTCAAGAGATTTCTCTCATATGTGATACTATCTTACAGGAGCTCTCCACAAGAATATTTCAGGGAAATTTTTGCTCAGCAAGAAAGATGCACATAATAGATCAAACACCCTGGTATTCTGCACACTCGGCTGCCACCTAATTGCCAGAACTTTTACAGACTCATAAGCTTCTCCTCCCTCCCAGGTTTCAGTACTTTTGAAAAAATCCTCTAAATTGGGAAATTACACGTTGTGAGCTGACTTGTCCCTAAGGGACAACACTGTTGGAAACATCATCTGGATTTATGTATAATGGCTATGTTACTCCACATAGCAAGTACTTAGGAAAATAGGCCCATAAATCTTGAAAGTACTCCAACCAACACCAGCAACAATGGTAGTCCTTTGAAATTCCTAAATGTTATGTTCCTATACACAATTGGAAGAAGCTGTATTGTAAGTGGACAGTCCAAAAAACTGGTGAGCATAGGGTGGAACCCATGCTACAATAATAAGAAAAAGTCCATGGAAATTTATATACATAGCTTCAAAGAAAACTTGAACCAGGTAAATTGAATGGGAAACATACTTTCAATTATATTTAGAAGCCATTTGAGTTATAATAAAATCACCTCCCTTCAGGAGTTAAATAAAATATATCAGAAACAATTTAGGAACTAAAATTTTGGAGAGCTCTTTTCTAATCACTCTTCTCTTACACAGAAAGGGTATGTTGTTCTGTCAGATATTCGACATCCTGAACTCTCTTCTCTCACCTCCATCTTCATCTCCACTAAAAGATATTGAACTGCCTCCATTACCATCCTTCAACCAAACTCGTTTGGTACCCCTTTCAAGGTAAAGCCTGTCACAAAGGAGAATCAGGTACTATATAACCCAGGGACCAAAACTAAACTCACAGATATTTTAAAGAATTGTTTTACACACAATTGAGCGACCCATAAGTTTTGTTAGAGAATTAAATTTAAACGTCCAAACTTATGAGCTCAGATATCTTGATATTTATCAGTTGGTTCGTGTTAGTATCAGAAGAATGGGCCACAGAATGGCTAAAAGGGTTAGTTTAGGAACCAGCAGTTGGCGTAATGGCTATGTCGCTGGACTCCCATGTAGTTCGAGTCCTGGACCCGGTAACTTAAACTCACTCCAGGTGCGTGTGCATGTGTGCCCAAGATCCAGAGATAAGAGTAGAGGAGAAGGGATTGCAGTGTGGCCATCCCCCCTGCGGAATTATTTATATCTTTCTGTCTCTTGGTCTTTCTCTGTCTTTCTGGCAAGCGCACGTGCCCTATAGCAAAAACCTCTCAAATAAAAGGGGGGGGGGGCTAGTTGAAACTATGTCTTAGAGGATTTTCATAAAAAAACGGGAGAATAAAAATAATTCTGCCTCTTAGCAGAAGCACTTGATGTGACTATACCACAAAGAACATTGGTTGTAGTAGAATCAGACAGTGTTGACAAAGGCCAGATGAGTCAATCCTCGCTTATTTTGAATGGCTGAAAAAAACTTTAAGCAGTATTTTACAATAATACCACAGAGGGAAACTATGAAATTCATCAAAATGATACCCACTGAAATTCTACTTTAATGGATTGAATGAACAGTCTGTAATTTTAATGAACTACACCAAGTTAACTGGGCAACTATCTAAACACATAGCATTGTTAACCCGGCCAACTATCTTCCCAAAACTCTTCAGAAAGAGAGATACGATGCCTCTAAGATCGTGATGTTATAGCTTCGAGAGCTGACTAGCATAACCAAATTTTTTTGAGAAAAGGCAGAAAGCCTCAAACAACCAAAGAGGAGTTTGCTTTCTTTGCAAAAGTAAAAGTTTTAAAGATAAAATGTAAAAAGCTTGTGACACAAGAAAATAGGTGCAGGTATTTGGTTACCAAATTGTGTCCCATAATTTGCATACATTTCATTTTTAGTGTTTATTTTTTCTTTGGTTTTCAGAATTTGCACTATTTGAAAGGTTGTGGCTTTAATGTTAGAGGTTCTTTCTTTTGCCTGGTCTAACCTGTTCTCAATTTTCTGTATGGAATATTTTACTCCATGTATTGTCTTCATCATCCTGTAAGATCTTCGGCATCCTGAACTCTCTGATTTTTTTTTTTAATGTCTATCTCTCTTTTGGATCTCTTTTTCATGTCATTTATTTTTTTCTCATCTCCTGAAATGGTCTGTTTACTCTTGTACCCCATTCAGTTTTGTTATGATCAATATCCTAAATTCCATTTCCAACAGTATGTGGTTTTGTTCAAGAGTAGTTAGTGTGTTCCTTTTGAGGAAAGATATTGGCTTTTTTCCCCCCTTTTTCTTTTATATCTGCTTTGGGTTTTAGGTATCTAGTGGAATACTCACTTCTTACTGATTTATGGCATCAAATCTATGGTGGCAGTACTTTATTTTTTTTAGTTTTAAATATTTATTTTTCCTATGATATGAACTTTAGGACTAGTTAACTGAATCGTTCTGGCATTGATTCTGATTGAGTTTGTTGCATGAGAATCTATTTTCCGTGATCATGATAGATGAGAAGGGCTGTCTGTGGGGCAGGGAGAGGAGGCTGTGCCCTTTGAGGCTGGGGTAGAGTGAGGTTCATCAGGGGCCCTCTGCAGGGCTAATAGTTGGGAGTGCCCAGTGAACCTGGGAAGAACATATCTTTGCCTTTCAGAGGACATGATAACTGGGCATGGTCCCTCATTTTATATGGAGAGAGCAGGGCTTGAACATGGTTGTCATGGGGCTCTGAGAGAGGGGATAACCATGTGGGGGAAACAGGGCCCAAGTGAGGGCAGGTGATGTGATCCTGTGAGGTTCAGAGGTGAATAGAGTCAAGCAAGGCCAGCTAAAGCACCCTGTGAGACCCTGAGATGAACAGGCCAGCATAGAGCCAGTGGGGTGTGTCAGGGGAATTTGTAAAGCTCAGAGATCACTGTGGTACAGTGGGACTCAAGCTTACCCTAGGCAGTCTTAAGTTAAGCATCCCTTGAGACCTGGAGCCCAGTGTAGCTAAATGAGGCCTAAGAGGGAAGGCTTGTCATGCCAGCAGGTGGGCAGGATTGAGGGGCTGTGTGCATCATCCTGGGAGAAGGATCTGAACCTCTGCAGGGACCTGGG
>NW_006159985.1:4982-10439 GCF_000334495.1 Tupaia belangeri chinensis | reverse complement strand
GAATTCTAATTAACCTCTATTTTTGCCAACACTATTTTCCTATACTATTCTAGTGGGTCTCACAGTTACTTAGTATAAATATTTCAGGCCTAGAAGGACCTCAATGAATAGTTCTCAATTCTGTGTGGAATTTATTAAAGTGTGAATAAGGTGATTATATGAACAAACCTCTTATACCTAACACATTTATCCCATTTGTACAAATGCTGTAGAGTCAAAGTTCCCTTAAGGTTGTAGAGACACTAGGGACACTCTCCTTTGTTATATACACATTTGAACACATAAAATATGTTTTATCAAGTGCTTAATAAATTATTTTTGTCCCTTACCTTACTTCATTAGCTCTCAATGAGCCTTGGTATTTGAACCAATGATTTGGCAGTAAAGAAAAACAACCGAACTAGAGACTGTCCCAGAGCATATGAGGTGGGCATAGTCCAAAGCAGGTGGTGAGGATTTTAGCCTCATGAACCAGGGCTCAGCTCATCCCATATAATGTTATTTGGGAATAACAGTCCCTGAGATGCTATGGGATTCCTGCCCACCCCACTGTATAAGAGGACATTGTCTCTTGACATTGCCACTTGTGCACAGGAAGCTAAATTTACAGGTGGGGTCAGAGTTTAAGATAATATTAGGGAGGTGACTGGGGAAAGAATAGTGGTAGAGGAAGCTTTGTAATGGGGCAGGACACCCAGGGCACTAGCAACATACCTGAGTCTCACAGCATGTGGAAGCAAGAAAATGCCACGCTGATCACAGTGGTTTCTCAAAGTCTTCAGGGGTGGCAGGGAGGTCTTTCTAGGCCATAATTATCCTGAGGGAAGCTTAAAAGGCTACACCTATATCCACCACTCTGAGTACTACAAACTAGGCTGAACTTCCTACTCCAGAGAGGTGGTCTCAGGTAGCTTTTCTATAAAATGGAATTGCTATGATTTGACTCTTCTTCCCAAGTTTTATGTGTGGGGACCTTAATCCCAAAATTCATAGGTTGAAAGCAGTATTTGTAGGTGGGACCTTAGGGAAGTAGTTGGGATTAGATGCAGCCATATGCACAAGGCCCGCATAATGGGACTGGTAGAAGACAGTACCTTATGTGACTTGTGCCCATCTTTTCGCCATGTGATGCCTCCCACCATGTCCTAAAATCAAGAAGGCCATCATCTAATGCAGGCACCTTGATGTTGGACTTCCCAGTCTCTAGAACTGAAAGCTAAACAGCTTCTTTTCTTTTTTTTTTTTTTAACTCAGGGATGCATTGATCGATTTACCTGAAGGACTGCACAGACTTTGAGAAGTGAGAGATGCACTTGGTCCTCCATTGATGACCCACTATGCACTTAGATCTTTGGAAAATGCTTTCTACTTTCTTGAGGTCTCTCAGAGCACAGATCAGCCTGGGAGTTTGGAGGACTAAGTATCTCGTGTAGTGAAAAATGTGAGCATGGGGCCATTCATCCAGAGTCTGACTGGAGTGAGAAAGCCTCATGTGTCAATTGGACTCTCTGAGAGTGGAGTCAAAGAGGGAGACAAGGGAGGCTGTCAAACTCTCTCAAGTTCCCCTGGAACCTTCAGATCCTGTTAACCCTGGGAGAGCTACTGCCTTCAGGATGTAGTTCTAGCCCTGACCACTAAAGGGAAGGCTGTGCCTACTGTTCTCTCCTGGAGCAGAGGGCCAAGAAGAACCACTCATGTCCTTCTTACTGACCCCTACCTCTGCCCTATTTGCATCACCTATTAAGATTATCCATCTCAGGACCAGCAGTTAGCGTAATGGCTATGTCACTGGACTCCCACGTAGTTGACTGGGGTTTGCATCTCAGACCCGGTGGCTTAAAACTCACACCAGGCGCATGTGCGTGTGTGCCCAAGATCCTGAGAGGAGAATGAAGGAGAAGGGATTGCGGCATGGCCATCCCCCCTGGGGGGTGATTTCTTACTTTTTGTCTCTCTGTCTCTCTGTCTGTCTGGCGAGCACACGCACCCTAAAGCAAAAATAAATAAATATATAAACCTCTTCAACAAAAGAAATTATCCATCTCGAGACCAACAGATGGCATAATTGTTATCTCACTAGACTCCTATGAAGTCTACCATGGTTCAAATCCTGGATCCAGCATCTTAAACTCACATTGGGTGCTTGTGCGTGTATGACCAAGATCTCAAGAGGAGATTAGAGGAACAGGTATTGTGGCGTGACCATCTCCCTGGGATGGGGTGGGGAGGTACATGGGTGGGAGATTTCTCACTTTCTGTCTCTCTTTCGAGCACATGCGCCTTATAGCAAAAATCTCAAAACAAAACATTTATCTTGGAATTAGCAGATAGTGAAATGGTTACGTTGCTGGCTTCCCATATAGTTCCCTTGGTTCAATCTCAGACCCAGAGACTTAAAACTCACATGAGATGCATGTTCCTGCATGCCTAAAATCCCAAGGGCAGAATGGAGGAGAAGAGATTGTGGTGTGACCATCCCCCTATGGGGGTGATTTCTCACTTTCTCTGTCTCTCCAATGAGCACATCCACCCTGTAGCAAAAATCTCTCAAACGAACAAACAGAAAGCAAAGTTAGGTTGGTGAGCTGCCATTGATCTCTTATGACATTCAGATCACTCACTTCCTAGATGTTAAAGTGCTGAGCTGAGATTGTATCAAAAACACTTTCCACTCTTATCAGTAAAGTCAAATCATTTCATAAGGGCCAGCCAGTGGTGTGGTGATTAAGGCAGTTGGATCCCACATGGTCGGCTCCGCAGTCAGTCTGGACATGGCGGCCGGAAAAACATCACAAAATCAAATACATGGGAAAGAGAAGAGCAGGTGCTATAGCAAAACAACCAGGTTCTGTGAGGGAGAGCTTGTGTCTGCTGGTTGGGCTGGTGTGAAAGGCTTCAATGAGGAAATGGCTGTGTGCTGATCAAAAAGATGAGAGGAGCTAGCTCTGCACATGTCTACGACCAGAGTGGCAGGGGAATGGTCAAGACTCAGAGGCAGAAGTAAATGGGGACACAGAGTAGGTCAGAAAGGAACCAGTGTGACTAGAGGAATTCTGTAACAAGAGGGGAGAGAGAATGGAGTGAAGGGTCAGATCCCAGGGCCTGGAAGACTACTAGTGTATGATTTTCTGAGACAATATTACTTCAAACATTGCAGCTAACAAGAAACTTGTATTATCTCATAGTTTGTGTGGACCAAAACCCAGACCCAGATCAGCTGGCAGTTTCAGCCTCCAGGTCCTTCAAGAGGATGGGATTGTGGTTTCAGCTGAGTCCCAACTGAGGCAGGATCTGCTTCTGACATGATTTATGAGTTATTAGCATGATTGAGTTTAGACTAATCTGGGTCTAAATTCTTGTTTGTTGTCTTACATTGTCTGTCAGTTCTTTACCAGTGGAGTCTTACCATACAACAACTCAAAATATCTGTGCTTACTTTCTAGATTTAGGGATAAGGTAGAAATAGAAAGAGAGAAAGAATAAACACAGGAGAGAAGAAGACAAAATTAACAAACTCAATCTTGATGGGTACATTCTCTCACTTTATACTTCTTTCTCTCTTTTCTTTTTCTAGAAGCCAATAACTAAGTTCTAACTAAAAAGGGAGACAATTCCACAAGGCCTTGTGTACCAGGAAATAGGAACAATTGGAAGCATTTGTGAGGATTCCTGGAACATGGGCCAACATGAAGCACTAGGCTCTAATTCTGAATGTAATGGAAGGATACTGGGAGGCTTTATTCCAAAGGGAGATAATATCTGAATTTTACTGAATTCCAACCTTCCTTTGCTTCAGACTAGGAAGTAAAGTTAAGAGGGCAAATGACTTCCCATATATTACAGACCAGAATTCAGGCTACTTGAAGTTGTATTTTATGTTTCTCACCATTTGTGTAATCCTTCCATCTCTAAACTTGTGCATTTGAAACATGTGGTACCAGCCTATGGATTTTATAGGTATTGTAGGTATATATACCTGGTGATATCCTTAGAAGCAAAATCTGAAACAATCTCCATCGTGCACATGAAGCAGAGGATGTCCTCAGAGTCAAAATAGCTTGTTCACAGCATCCTTGGAAATAGGACTTATCTGGTAGTGAAACCAGTTCTTGTTCCTTACAGTGAGGATCCTTCCCCAGGTGTGTATGTGGGTTGTGTGGTGTAACTGTTTAGTTGTAGAAACAGCATGGGGTGGAGAATAAATGGTCAGCAACCAAGTGGCCCTTTGGGAGGTATGATTTGAGGAGGAAGCCCAGGATAAGTGACCCCAGGAAGAGATCTCAGTTAATTGAGAGTAGATACAATAGAACTGGGAACCCCGGTAGTGAGGCACTCACATTCCAGAAACAACCCCTACCCAGTTCCCTTAGCTAGAGTCCCTCGAGTCAGATGATCAGTTGGATCCCAGCCTTCAAAAGTCTGGACTCAAGAAAACTCAGAGGAGAGTCTTTCCTGACCCCAGAGATATTTGTTCAGCTCTCACCTGAGTCTACTGACCATTTGTGAGAAATAATCCAAAATTAACACAGGGCTTAAAGGGCAGGCCACCACTGTGATTCCACCTGGGCTGTCCTTTACTCCGCTCCATTTGTGTGGAGGAAATACGTGAGGACATGTGGGTTGTACATGCCATGGGCAAGAGCAGGTTATTGGGGGTCAAAACCTGGTGGGCACATTGGGCTTGGACCCCAGGTCATGGCTGCAAGAGTGGGAAGGGAAGTGCTGGGGTACGGGACATCTGTCTTGGTATTAACCCTGAGCTCTGGGCTATAATTAGTTACATCTTGGGATGGTGGACTGTGTAGACCCAGAGATCTGTGCCTGGGGAGCTAAAAGGTCAGGTGGGGTAGAAAAAGTGGCAAGAGTAGCCAGGGCCCAGGTGTTTCTCCTGGTCTCACTGCCAAGCACTATCTTTGCACAACTCAGGAGACTGGACAGGATGGATGGGGTTGCTTCTTGTCCCTGTCTGGGTAAGGGGTAGCTACTCCAGGCATCTGACAAGAAGCAGAGCTAGTCCAGTTTAGTAAAAAAAGATAGGTCTCCACAAGCAAGTCCTCTATTGTTCTTAGGAGACTTCTGCCCAGATGCTGTCTGGAGATTCACAGGCTCTCTCCCATGGTTCTCCTTCTGTGACTCACGAGACCCATCTCAGAAATCCGGACTTTGTCTTTTCCTCCACTCCATCATCCAGCCTAGCCTTGGCCAGATGCAAAATTGATTTTCACATTTTTGTAAGAATATGTGAGAAAGTTGCCCATATTGTGTTTTCACTTCACGTTATGGTCATGAGTATGTTTGCATGTGACTGGTGATCCTACTGAAGTAGCCATCCTCCCTTGTCTCATTCCAGTGAATGAAAGATTCCATTCAGATCCTGGATAACCTTTGGGTAGAAACCTTCAGGGCAGGCATACGTGGGATCCTGCAGGAGCACCTAGATCCTCTCAGAGAGGCAAC
>NW_006159985.1:0-3297 GCF_000334495.1 Tupaia belangeri chinensis | reverse complement strand
ACAAGAGCTTAGTCAGCACGAACAAGAGCTTAGTCAGCACGAACTATTTGTTCAGGGCTTAAAAGAAGCCCATGCCACTATAGTCGATCTAACCAAGGATTCTAAAATTGAAAACGAACAGGGAGAGGATCTTATTTCCCTAGATAGTGAGGAAAAAGTTAAAAGCCCTGAAAGCAAGATAAAACCCAAAAAATCCAAAAAGCTAAAAAACAAAAACAACCTTAAGGCTCTCCAAGAGCCAACAAAAAATGAGTCAAAAACTGAGTCAGTTTTTTTGGACAATGTTCTGCTGTTTATCATATTTCTATATGGTCTCTTCTTGGGATGGTTATGTGTTTATCATCAACCTTATTCCACTGCATGTGTTTGTGTTGTTACTGATATAGAGATATAGCAAAAGAGTCTACATAGCATATAGCATTTTCTACATTGTGGGTTTAATATTATCCATGCAGATAATTTTTGTATCACCATTAGAGAAACTAAAAACTGATACAGACAAAAAACAAAACTAGTTCAGGGATCACATATGACAAACTTTGAGACATTCCCTGTTATGGAAACTACAGATCCCCAAGGACAGGTTTGGCGCCATCACAGCAGGTTTATGATAAAAGAGATTAAGGCGGCAGTCGCCCAATACGGAGCTACTGCTCCATATACCTTAGCTGTAGTTGAAGCTATCACTGAGGGCTGGCTCACACTGTCTGATTGGCAAACATTAGCCCAAACTATCCTTAAATCTCAAAATTCTCAACCTTTATGTTCCCCTAACCGCAGCTACAGCTGCCAGCTCCACTGGCTTGAGTTATTACGCCAAGTTACTGAGGGTCTTATCTCAGACCAACTAGATTCTCCAGCTGAGATGGTTCTTCAAAATAGACGAGGTTTAAATCTCCTCCTGGCAGAACAGGGAGGTCTCTGTCTTGCTTTACAGAAATGCTGCTGCTTTTATGCCAACAAGTTCGGGATTGTTCGTGACAAGATACATCAACTCCAAGAATCTCTCCAACGAAGTAGAAAACAACTTGCCAATGGTCTGCCTGGGATGGTCTCCTCCCTTTCCTACTCCCCCTCCTTGGCCCATTCATTGCCTTTTTAATTGTTTGCTCACTGGGACCTGTTATAGTTAATAAGGGTATGTGCTTCCTCAAACAGCAAATTGACTTACTTATGGAAGACCAACACCCCTATACGGTCTCGCCTGAGGTGCTGAATTGGTTGGCCAAAGACGGGTAAGAGAGTCTGATGAACCCAATAACTGTTCAGTCCTTCCACCTAAGACAGGAGGCCCATCATAGCTATGGGACTCTCCAGTGACGGGTAAGAATGGACTTATGGTTCCATAAATGACTCCAACCTAACACAGGCACGATTCCCCCAGGCCTTTTCCTCATCTCTCAAATTAAAACAGAGAGGGGGGATATGTGGGAGGCTGCGCACCAGCGAGTCTGCCAAGGTTTCTCAGAGAGCAAACAATTGCCATGATTGGTTCCCTTCAAAAAAACCTGACCTTCGAAACTTTGCTCTGATTGGCCACTAGAATCCCTCAAATTTGCATATCCGGCACCTCATGATTGGTTCAAAAGCAACCAATCATAACCCACCATTTACAACCAATCACGGCCCACCATTTACAACCAATCACGGCCCAACGTTTACAACCCACCAGAGTGTATATAACCACGATGCCTGGCCCACAGTAGCCAGACGACGATGACCAGGAAGACAGAGACAGAGAGATAGAAAGCAAGAAATCACCCCTCAGAGGAGATGGCCACGCTGCAATCCCTTCTCCTCCATTCTCCTCTCAGGATCTTGGGCACGCACACACACATACATGCCCAGCAAGAGTTTAAGCCACCGTGTCTGGGACTCGAACCACGGTCGACTACATGGGAGTCCAGCAACATAGCCATTACGCTAACTGCTGGTCCCCCACGTACCTTCACTCAGGAAACCTGTTCGGTTGTTCCCCGGGTCAGAACACACAGTTAGTATTAGCTTGTAAGGATGGGGGCTGGTGGGTGATGTGGTGGTTAAAGCACTGGACTCCCACATGACTGTGATTTGAATCCTGAACTCAGGCTGTTTGCTTTCTCTCTCTCTGGAAAGCACACATGCCCTATAGCAAAATTAATTAATTAAATAAGTCACTCTAAACCCCTTCCCCCCAAAAGGCAAACTCCTAAGGATGTGCCTCTGTAAGTCTAAAGAATTCATGGGGAAGAAATAATAAACTTGACTCATTTGATTTCTAACACATTCCCAAGGGGAACAGAAAATCAACAGGAAAAGTTTCCTTTCTGTCTTGACCAAGCACCCAACAGGAAAATCAGATGTTCGGAGTTGGACTAATAAGGTGAAAATGTGCCAAATGAGAGGATACAGGGAGTTGTAAAGATCTCTTCTGGTATTTCCCATGGGAGAGTTCAGTCTTGGGCTGGACATGCATGGTTATTTCTTTTGCATTCTTGAGTCTGGCTTGAAAATCAATACTTACCTCCTTTTTCTGTCTCATCCAGGAACAGAGCTCAGCCCCCATCATCAGTCATTCTGGACAGAATTCAGACTTTTCCTTAGCACCCTTTCTTTCACAGACTCCATCCAGGTGAGTCTGAGAGTACCCAGAAGATACTCCAGGAAAGGTTTGGAGAAAGTGCAAGATGCAAAATCTTACCTAAAATCACCAGAGAACCAATCCAACTCAGCTCAGACCCGAGAGTTTGCTGTGCTTGTGGAAAGTTGGTTGAACAATTAATATAGAAATAATTTATTTCAAATGCTAAAGAGTTAAATTTCAGTTAGACTCAGTGAGGCAGGAATAATTGTTGACAATTAAGGGATGGAAATGAAAGTCCAATGAATGAGAAAAAGATGGGAAATGTGAATGGTAAAATCAGATTATATACATGGAGTTTTGCAGTTAAGGAAACAGGAAAATAGATTACTAAGTTTGGAGAAACATGCAATAAAGTGAGAAATTTTATTATTTTTTTAAATGTGTTATTGGGTATATTTTAGTATGTTTCTGTAGTCATTGAGAAGATAGAGACTGAGGCCAGCAAGTTGTGTGGTAGTTGAGGTGCTGGACTCCCACATTGTCAACTGTGGTTCGAGTCCTGGACCTGGCAGCTTGCTTTCTCACTTTCTCTATCTCTCTCTGGTCAAATTAATAGCAATAATAAATAAAATTAAATAAACAATTACTTTTTTTAAAAAAAAATCCAGACTGGACTGGCTCCATGGCCTGGTGGTAAAGGCAGCAGTATCCTACATAGCTGACTACTTGGTTTG
>NW_006159984.1:1089160-1108282 GCF_000334495.1 Tupaia belangeri chinensis | reverse complement strand
TTGCCAGAGAGATAGAGGGACAGAAAGTGAGTAATCACCTCCCATGGAAGATGGCCATACCATAATCCCTTCTCTTTCATTCTCCTTTTGGTTCTTTGGGCACACACACATCAGTGTCCAGCATGAGTTTTAGGCTGCTGAGTCTGGGACTTGAACTATAGTCAACTACATGGGAGTCCAGCGATGTAAACATTATGCCATCTGCTGGTCCCTTTATTCTTAATTTTGCTATAGGGCATGTGTGCTTGCTGGGGAGAGAGAGGGAGAGAGAGAGCAGAGGAGAGAGAGAGAGAGAAGAGAGAAAGTGAAAAATCAATCACCTACAGAGGGGATGGCCCTGCTGCAGTTCCCTTCCTTTTCATTCTCTTCTTGTGACTTTGGGCATGTATGCACATGTGCCTGGCATGATTTTCAAGCCGCCAGGTCTAATACTCAAACCTTTTAGTTGGCAATGTGGAATCCAACCACATTAACCACCACATCATCTTCTGGTCCCCCTCTGATTCTTGAGGAAAAATAAAGATGCATAATTGCTGTTCTCCTACAAAAATGAGGCCATACCATATATATTTTTCTTTTTAATAATAAGTTTTAAGGTATATAACATGATGTTATCAGACACATATAGATAGTAAAATAGTTACTATAGTGAAGTATGGTAACATGTCTCATCTCATGTAGTTATATATTTTTTAATGTGTGGCAAGAGTAGCTACAATCTACTCATTTATCAAAAATCTTGAATACAATATAGTATCCTTAACTGTAGTCCTTGTATTTTTAGAATTATTTCTTTAACTTTATTTATTATTATTACTTTTTAATTTGACTGGAGAGACACAAGGGAAGGAGGGAAATGAAAAAGCAAACCGTCAGGTCTGGGACTCGAAATGTAGTTGGTTATGTGGGAGTTCAACACCTTAACCACCATGCTACCTGCTGACCCCTAGTCCTCATGTTATACATTAGATATCTAGACTTGTTCATCCTAAATATCTGCTACTTTTTATAATTTGACCTATATTTCCCCATTTCTTACTCACTCCTTGTAACCGTTGTTTTATTCTCTTTTTCTTATTTTAGATTCCACATGTAAGTGAGATCACACAGTATTTTTTTCCACCTGTCTAGTTTACTTCACTTAGCATAATATCCTCTAGTTTAATCCATGGTATGGGAAATGGCAGGATCTTTTCTTTTCTCTCAAAGCTGAATCATATTCCATTATACATATGCCATGTTTTTTTTCTCTGTTCATCTGTTGATGCACACTTAGGTTGTTGCCATGTCTTGGATATTGTTAATAATGTTGCAATAAACACAAAAGTATAGATATCTTTACCTGGTGATGATTTTATTTCCTTTGGATATATACTTAGAAGAGGGATTGCTGGGTCAGATGGTAATTCTAGTTTTAATTTCTTTTGAAATTGCCATAGTGTTTTTCATAATGGCTGTACTCTCTACATTCCCACTAACAT
This sequence comes from Tupaia belangeri chinensis, assembly GCF_000334495.1. Lineage (NCBI taxonomy): Eukaryota > Metazoa > Chordata > Mammalia > Scandentia > Tupaiidae > Tupaia > Tupaia belangeri. Next base: position 1,106,801 of record NW_006159984.1, on the reverse strand, counting down.
TATAATACAGGGGTTCCCTTTTCTCACATCCTGTTAACACTTGTTTCTAACCTTTTTAATAGTAGTCATAGTAACAGGTATGAGGTCACATCTCATAGTGGTTTTGATGGAAAAATAAAGATGCATAATTGCTGTTCTCCTACAAAAATGAGGCCATACCATATATATTTTTCTTTTTAATAATAAGTTTTAAGGTATATAACATGATGTTATCAGACACATATAGATAGTAAAATAGTTACTATAGTGAAGTATGGTAACATGTCTCATCTCATGTAGTTATATATTTTTTAATGTGTGGCAAGAGTAGCTACAATCTACTCATTTATCAAAAATCTTGAATACAATATAGTATCCTTAACTGTAGTCCTTGTATTTTTAGAATTATTTCTTTAACTTTATTTATTATTATTACTTTTTAATTTGACTGGAGAGACACAAGGGAAGGAGGGAAATGAAAAAGCAAACCGTCAGGTCTGGGACTCGAAATGTAGTTGGTTATGTGGGAGTTCAACACCTTAACCACCATGCTACCTGCTGACCCCTAGTCCTCATGTTATACATTAGATATCTAGACTTGTTCATCCTAAATATCTGCTACTTTTTATAATTTGACCTATATTTCCCCATTTCTTACTCACTCCTTGTAACCGTTGTTTTATTCTCTTTTTCTTATTTTAGATTCCACATGTAAGTGAGATCACACAGTATTTTTTTCCACCTGTCTAGTTTACTTCACTTAGCATAATATCCTCTAGTTTCATCCATGGTATGGGAAATGGCAGGATCTTTTCTTTTCTCTCAAAGCTGAATCATATTCCATTATACATATGCCATGTTTTTTTTCTCTGTTCATCTGTTGATGCACACTTAGGTTGTTGCCATGTCTTGGATATTGTTAATAATGTTGCAATAAACACAAAAGTATAGATATCTTTACCTGGTGATGATTTTATTTCCTTTGGATATATACTTAGAAGAGGGATTGCTGGGTCAGATGGTAATTCTAGTTTTAATTTCTTTTGAAATTGCCATAGTGTTTTTCATAATGGCTGTACTCTCTACATTCCCACTAACATTATAATACAGGGGTTCCCTTTTCTCACATCCTGTTAACACTTGTTTCTAACCTTTTTAATAGTAGTCATAGTAACAGGTATGAGGTCACATCTCATAGTGGTTTTGATTTGCATTTCCCTGATGATTAGTGATGCTGAGTACTTTTTTATATACAGTTGGCCATGTTCATGTCTTCATTGGACAAATGTCTATTTGGGTCCTTTGCCCATTTTTCAATTGGTTTGTTTTTTTCTGATACTGAGTTGTATGAGTTCTTTATAAAAATAAAATATTAACTCTTTATCAGACATATGCTTTGTAGATATTTCCCTTTAGTCTCTAAGCTGCTGTTTAATCATGTTGATTGCTTCCCTCGCAGTGTAGAAGCTTTTTAGTTTGAAGTGGTCTCATTTATTTATTTTTGCTTTTGTAGCCTGAACTTTTGGTGTCAAAACCAATGTCAAGGAGCTTGTATCCTTATGTTTTCTTCTAGGAATTTTATGGTTTCAGGTTTTATATTTAGGTCTTTTATCTGTTTTGAGTTGATTTTTTGTGATGTAAGATAAAGTTTCAATTCTTTATTATGTTTGGGGGTATTCCTTATTGTTTACTGAAGAGACAATCATATTGCCAATATTTCCTTTTGGTGCCATTGTTAAAAACTAGTTGACATATAAGAGATGTCTTTACAAAGTTCATGGAAAAGTGAAATTAAAGTATAAATTTATTTTTGTGCAAAAAATTGAAATCCATGCACGGTATTTTCATAATATGCATTGTACATTAACTTTTTGAAGATCTCACCTCCCTCTTCTGTTTAGATTTGTTTCTTGGTTCTCTATTTTGTCATGTTGGTCTATATGTCTGTTTTTTAAAAATTATTTATTTACTTGTATTCATCTATGGGAGTGTCCAGCACCTTAACCACCATGCCACCTGCTGGTCCCTATATGTCTGTTTTTATGCCAGCACCATACTGTTTTTAGTACTATAGATTTTTAATGTAATTTGAAATCAGTAAGTGCCTCCAATTTTGTTTTTCTTTCTCAAAATTGCTTTGGCCACTTGGAGTCTCTTGGTGTTCCCTGTGAACTTCACAACTGCTTTTCTATTTCTGTGAAGAATGCCATAGGGATTATAATAGGGATTACATTGAATTTATTATTTTAAATACTATGGAGATTTTAGCAATATTAATTCTTTATTTTCATGAACAGAGAATATCTTTCCATTTTTTTAGGTCACTGTAATTTCTATATATATTCTTTCAAACTCTGTCTTATCACCACTTAACACTTTAGAATGAATATATTTTTACTTTAATAGATAAATTTATTACCTTAACATTTTTAATGATTTCATTATATTCTTTTCTTTGAACTTACTATAATTATGAATGATTTTTAAATTGTTATCAGCTTTTTGCTCTGGAATTAACTACATTTTCACTTGCCCATTATATGCTTCATAGTATGGTTTGAATAGTTCATCCTTTCTGTTTATGAAGAACGAGTAGTACGAATAACTCCTCACTTATAATTGTATCTCAAGTTCATATCATTCATGTTGTCTCTATTAAGTAGAAATGTTTATTCTCTTCCAAATTTGGGATCTGAGAGCAGCTCTGTTCCAAATAAACTGTTGGGCTTTATGTTACATGGGACATATGCTAAATATTGCATCTCATTGATCCCAACTCTTTGCCCTTCTCCAGTTCTCAAAGTCCACAAAAAAGATAAGAATTCAAGAAAGCACCACTTGAAAAAGTTGAAGATGATTCAAAAAAGATAATTCAAAATCAGCATATAACTTAATTTTAGTAACCAAGGCCAGGCCAAAAGTGTATACTGTCCATGGAGGTTGTGAAACATGGTGGATAGAGTATTATGCCAGAAGTCAGGAAAAAATGTTTTTAGTTTCAACTCAGTTGCTAACTTGCCAGAAGACCTACATTCAAGAACTCCTTTTTTTTTTTAATTAATTTTTCTCATCTGATGAATGAAGAAAATGGCAATTTTAGATAGTCTAATGAGGTTCCTGGCTTAAAAAGCCTAAGAATCTCTGAAAAACACAATGTATGTGTGTTTTACAAGAAAAAAATTAAGTAATATGTATGATCCTATACAGAGGGTAACGTCGATGGTCTGGATTTGGTTGGGGGAGGTTAATTTTGTTTTTGTTATTGTTAACATATTTATTTCACGTATCTGATACATAGTAAGTATTCAGTAATTATTTTTTTGCCTTTTATTGGTGTGTAGAACACTTAAAATATACCTCTTAGGAAATTTCAAGTATATATTACAGTATTTTTAACTATAGTACTCATACAGTACATTAGATCTCTAGAATTTATTCATCCTATATAATTGAAACTTTGTTCCCTTTGACAAACAACATCTCACTTTTTCTCACCCCACACCTCTAATAACTACCATTCTATTCTCTGGTAAGGAAATCGTAATCTTTTAAAGTTGCAAAAGATTAGAGAATGACTCAGTCTTCCAATGAAGATTGTGGCAACAATCCTCTTACTAGAGTCATGCCAACCTGGATGCCAGGGAATAGTGGCAGGTCTCTAATCTCTACCTTCACATACCTCTTTTGTTACCCAACTCCATAGTCAGTCAGTCCCCTCAGCTTTCCTGGTAATTTAGGAGGTTAGTGGTGGTGGTAATTTTTTTTGTTTTGTGTATAGCAAGAGTAGAATAGAGAACCTTACTTGGAGTTTAGAGGGCTATCTGATAAAATATTTCATGTTAGTTTTGTGGGAAAAACTGGTGAAATTTGTACAATAAGAGAGTAGAGATGGGGAAGACAGGGTTGTTGACTGAATAACTGAATTCAGAGATAGACCTCTAATGTAGCACATCAGAGTATCTATCCTGAGCCCTGTTCTAATTCAACATTTTTATTGCTGACTTAAGTGAGGACATAGATAGGACCAGCAGATGGCTTAGTGATCACATTAATAGACTCCCATATGACCGACCACAGTTTGAGTCCCAAACCTGGTGGCTTGAGAATCACACTGGGTACATGTGCATATATGCCCCAGATCCCAGGAGGAGAATGGAAGAGAAGGGATTATGACTTGCCTATCCCTTCTGGGGGATGATTTCTCACTTTCACTCCCACTGTGTCTGTTTCTCTCTTTCTGGGGAACACACATGTCCTAAGACAAAAACAAAACAAAACAAAACAATAAAATCAAATAAATGAGGACATAGATAAGTGGTCATCAAACTCACATTGGGTGCAAAGCTGGTAGAGACACACAATATCTTTAATAACATAAACAGAATCTAAAAAGTTATCTTGTGTTTGATATGTACTTTTATTGTACATAAACCATATGTATGGTAGAAGTAGCCAACTGAGGGTAGAAAGCAAAGTACTTTATCCATTGTAATTATTTATTTATTTATTTATTTATTTATTTATTTATGTATGTATGTATTTATTAGAGACTTTTGCTGTATGGTACATGCACTCGCCAGAGAGGCAGAGAGATTAAAAGTGAGAAATCACTCCCCAGGGGCATGGCCATGCCACAATCCCTCCTCCTCCATTCTTTTGGGATTTGGGGCACACACACACATGACCAGCATGAGTTTTAAGATGCTGAAAGTCCAGCGATGTAACCATTACACCATCTGCTTGTCCCTCCATTGTCATTATTATTCATTAATATTTTGCCTCCAAGACTGGTAAGTCAGATAATCCGGTAACAAAACCATGGTGTGTGTGTGTGTGTGTGTGTGTGTGTGTGTGTGTGTTTGTGTGTATGTGTATGTGTGTGTGCATGTAAAATAAACTTGTTTAAATGTGAGTTATTTCAACAGATAAGAATTCATCTCCTAAATTAGAGAGTTATGCAATTAGTTAACCTAGGTCACCAGACTTTCCTTTAGATTTCTAACTTTATGACTGGAGGTTGTCTATTATTTAGTGATTTGTGTAAAATATTTTCAGTACCAGATAATGACACTGTCTAACAATAACAACAAAAGTTCCGGCTATCAGTGATTCTAAATATTTCATTAATTTCTCAAGATGAGAACATATCCTAATATGTTTTAGGCACTACGTTGAGAGCTATGGAAAAGCAAAAGTTCTTTTCTTTAAAACCTTGAAGCATATGTAGGAAAGACCAAGTATTTACAAAAATTATTTCCATGAAACTTGGTGATGTGTGATAAGGGCTCAGTGAAAGACACTGAAAGTGTAGTAGGAGCCCTGAGAAGGGAGGGAGAGGGTGATGATAAACATATGATCTGCAGTGGTCAGGAAAGGCATTCTGAAGGAGGTGGGTGCTTGATCTGAATTCCACACTACTGAGGACATCTGCTATAATCTCTCACCTTAGGGGAATTTAGGGCTTTGTGGTATCTTGTAAGTTTTACACATGATGACAGGGAAGTTGGAAAAGGAAAATTCACAGCCTGGAGTTTTTGCTGGTCTGTCTACCAGGCCTAACACAAGGGTTAATTTTCAAGCATTTATTTCTCTTTTCAGCTTGTTGCCTTTCCATAGAAATGCGAGCCCCTTACTGTTTTCTGCAACCACCTTCTCTGTTCTGCTAACCAGGAAACAAACCAGAGAATACTCCTTAGCTCTGGGAGAGGGAGGAAAGAGCAGGTACCACAGGTCAAATATTGAAAATAGACCAGAGGTCTGTTCACCGTCAATCATTCTTTAATTGCAGATCTTCAAGGACAAACAAGTCAACTGTGAGCTAACAAGGGCCAATAGTTTCTTCCCCAGCAGTTTGAGGATACTCCTGGCTAAGTATGAACTTGCTGTGCCCCAGGTATTATACTGTCAGGACTAGTTTCCACTTCTTGGCAAACATTTTGCCTAAGAAAAATTAGACCTTTTGAAAAATGTTGATGATCTATGAAATAAGTAGTTACTACCTTTTAATAAACTAACTACTAAATATGAGGGAACTTCAAAACATTTATGGAAAATGGAATTAAACTATGAATTTATTTTGGTGCAAAAAATTTTGAAATCCATGTATAGTATTTTCATAAGTATTCTTTTACATGAGCTTCTTGAAGACTTGTATGTTTCAAGCAGGAAAGTATTTCTTGAAAGATCATGGCCATGGGTTCCCAAACCTATGACAACACTGTATTTTAGTGTGTCAGATTTTGGGGCTATCCCCTGTTTGTCAGACTAGGCCTGTCATCTTTCCCTCAACTTGCGATCTCATACTTATCCCCTAGGGGAAATAGTCTGAAGTTAAGAGTCCATAAATGTGGGTACTATTTCTGGCTGTATCACAGGTCTTCAGTTTTGCTATCTGCAGATAAGTGCCTGGCTCACAGTATGCAGTTATTGTGGTTATTGTTGACACATGCAGATTAATGGGTTATACAGACACATGGTTGAAAAGTTATTAAACTTCATCGTGAAGGCTGAGAATATTTGGAAACTACTTTAACTTGAATATTTAGTCTGAAAAAAGTTTGCCTCAGATTAAAAGTTGTCAGCCATGGGGAAACCCTTGTCTATTTTAGTGTCTATCTGTCGTTTGTGTATTCCCTCTCTCTCTTTCTTCTCTGTTTCTCTCTCTCTTTCACACACTCTTTTTCACTCTCTTTCACACACATACACACAGTAAAAAGAAACAGCAAAAAAAAAAAAAGAAAAGAAAAGAAAAGAAAAAGCCAAATCTCTTGATATAAACTCTTATTGAAACACAGGGAGCTTTCAAATTTCATGGTTATTATGTTCTTTGTAACATTCTTACTCTTTCTTGAAGTGCAGTTTAACTTCTTTTAATTATACATATACATTTATTTACTTATAGCCTGGCTTCTTTCACAAAGGATTTGAGGCAGCCAAGTTTTAACTTGTCTAAAACTTTAGGTAGTGTTCAAGTCAGTGAAGACTGCATTCCTCAAACCTTCAAAAGGAAAACAAGAAGTTGCTGAGTTATGCAGCAAAAATAGAAGTATCTTCTTTTCCAGATTACACAAAAAGTTATTAATAAGGATGAATCAGATATTTCCTGTGAAATCTTATGTGAGTTAATTCATTATAGACCCATGAATATTGAACAAACAGCTTACTATTGAACAAACAGCTTATTTGGCTTACTGTTAAATATAAGAGAAATATAAACAAAATTTTGTTCTAGTGGCATTCAGCTACACAGACCACTGGGAGAGTCTCCACCATTATGTAAGTACATCTATCTTTTGAAGATGTTTAAATAGAAGCATTAAACATGCCTATAACTAATCCTTATAAGCCTGTGCATGGGACTAGCAGGAAAGAAAAAAATGTTACCAAATTGTCAAAAAATGGGAAAATAATTTTTTGTTTTAAAATGCTGCATTCCAGTGTACTCATTGAGCACTTAATTCTTGTGACCTACCATTGCCTGCTGGCTTATTTTCGTGTGTGTGTGTGTGTGTGTGTGTGTGTGTGTGTGTGTGCTTGCTTGTATGCATGTTCCTATTCTTTGGACTCTAAACTGATTGAATGCAGGGTACCATGTCCATCCTGTATATCTCTATCTTTTGTGTTGTAATTAGTACTGATAAGTGACTGTATTTTATTTTGGAAACTAAATTGTATAACCAATACTATCATATCTGGACGTACATTTCCAGTTTGGATAGTCTGACTTAAAAATATATATTAATGTGGCTTTCTCATAAAATAATGAATAAGAATTTTCTTTTATTACTTGCAAGAATGTTCACAATTCATCTTGACAACTATGAACAACAAAGATACACCATCTCTAATTAAGCTGGTCAAAATTCAGGGTATTTTTTGCAAGGAGGGAATTTATTTACATTCATCTTCTTTAATAGTTTTATTGAGTTATAGTTATACATATTCTTCACATATTTAATGGGTTTGAACATATATATACATCCATGAAATTGTTACCACAATCAAGGTAATAAATGCATTCTACATTCTGGTTGTTTTTTATATAAGTTAAAGTTGTATATTTTTACTTTGGTGTGGTTGGAAGTTGGTAATTTCTGCATCCTTTTTTTTTTGAGAGGTGTTTCCTATAGTGCAAGTGTGCTTGCCAGCAGTAATACAGAGAGAGACAGAGAGACAGAAAGCGAGAAATCACCCCCCAGGGGGGATGGCCATGCCACTATCCCTTCTCCTCCATTCTCCTCTCAGGATCTTGGGCACGTACGCACATACGTCCATTGTGAGTTTAAGCCACTGGGTCCAGGGCTCGAACCGTGGTCGACTACATGGGAGTCCAGTGACATAGCCATTATGCTAACTGCTGGTCCCAATTTCTGCATCCTTCTAAGGTGAGCTGTGACTCCACATTTGCATGCATTCACTCATGGCTCTTTGAAGTGATATTCCTGGCTCATATAAGAGGAGATAGCTGTCTACAGAATTCTGAGCAGTAGTTGTCTGACTTACTTTACTGTTCTGACTCAGTTTCTAATAGAAACTGATAAATATTATTAATCAAGGACTTTTCTTACTGTTATAAAAAGGCATAACATGCCATGACTTACCCAAGATTATCATTGCTGACTTTTTGTTCTAGGGAAAAGCTTCTAGCTTATTGAGATGGGAACAAAGAATCTGGTCTTGCCTCAAAAGGGAACAAGGGAGGTAAGGGGAAAGAGATGGTGATGGTAAATAGAAAGTATCTCAGACATGACCTGCCCATGGTTGTCTTTTGTGATCCAAGTCTTTTTGAGCAAAATAAGAAGCAAGGATACTTTTCTTGGGCATTTATCTGTCTTTTCACATAATAGTACACAATACTTTATGCATGTTTATTGATTTATCTGAATTGAAATTTTCTTTCCCTTCCTGAGAACCTTTAAAGTTAATATAGTCAGCTAACGGATTATTTTTCCAAGTTAACATTTGTGCCATAACAGGGTTATGCAGTGTTTTAAAATTAAGTACTAATAGAATTTTTTTTGCCCTATGGTAAATTGACCAGAGGAGAGAGGATTTTAGAAAAGGAGAACCATTGAATCATCCCTTTGATAAAATCACATTGGTTGTAATCAGAGCTACCAAAAAGTGTCTGAAACACCACCACATGGATTTCAGGCACTGTAATACTCAGAGGCTTGTGGAGTTGAGTTTAAGTGATAAAGGAAAGAGTAACCTCTGGAGACACTGAAATCATGTTCTTTATTTTCTGGCTTATAGAGCTGACTTTGTTCTTTTCTTCAACTTACTTATTTTTCATTTTTAATGAAAGAGAGAGAGAGAGAGAGGTATTTTAAACAGGGTCTCACCATGTCATTATTCTCTTGCTTCAGTGTCCTAATTAGCTAGGATGATGAGCTATCATGCTCAGCCTGTTTAGGTTGGCCCAGAAACTGAACCTGGACCTCCCATGGGGCCCCAGCATAGCACAGTGGAGCCTTACCAGTTGCATGATGGTGGCTGGGCTTAGCCTTTTTCTTTTCTTTTTTTTTTTTTTTTAATTTACGTTCATTCATTGTACATCATTATAGCATACAAACTGAGATTTTTTTCCATCCAGAATACACTGTATTTTGGTTCAATCAAGCACATCAACATATGTGTTATTGTCATTCTTAAGGGCCCTAAAAGAGACATTTATAAAATTGGCATTGTTTTTTTTATTTGCAAGAATCTCAATCAAGCTTAACCATTCTAGAAGAAATCAAATTCATAGTTAGTGAGTATTCTATTCATTATTTCACAGGGAAAGTAACTGACTGTACCCTGAAACCAGCTAGATAACACAAAGGGAAGAGAGTGGGTTGTGGGCGATCTATAGCATAGAGGACTAAGAGGGGCTAAATCCATGTCTATGTGGTATAATGTGAGAGGTGGCCCCAAAGACTCCTATGACTACAGATATCCTTCTCAGACTTACTAGAATTCCTGAAATTCACTGCATTAATCTCATAGGCTACATATTAAGGTATTATCTCTCCAGAAGGCCTTTGGCAAAATGCAGGTTTAAAAATGGAAGAGAACCTGTGAAAACATTACCATAAATTAGATGGTTGGATTAACTGTCTGCCTGCCTTTACTAGAGATATTTGGCCATTATACATGAGATTCTAGTCAGATTTCACTCATGACAACATAGGGATACACTTATCTGATGAGGGTCATGGGTGGAAATTTCAATGGTTTTCTATCTGACTTAATCAACACCCACTTAAAAAAGATGGAAACATACTTACCCATTGAATCATAAGTTTGACTCCTTAATTGACCATCTCCCTCATTTGTCTTTAAATTTGGTGTAGGAAGGCCATGTTTATTTTGTGAGCTATTCACTCTTCAGTGTCTAGAACAGAACAGAGTAAGTCATCAAGAAATGCTAGCTGAATGATTTTAAATGATTAGATGCAAAGCAAAAACTATGTATTATTCAAAGATAGCAGTTTTAAAAGGGTTATACTTTGGGTATGGCATAAGGATTGCAGTTTTATGGTATTTACTTAAAAATATGGAATCTTGATGATGGGAAAACTATTTTGGAGTTGCTGAAATTTTCTTGCTTATATTTTTCCTGCAGTGTCAGCTACTGATGATCACTGGAATGATATAAATTAATAATGTTTTGTTATAATCTACTCAGTGAGAAATAAGAGGACATCCAGACATAGCCAAATGTATTGGAGATTATTGATTAAGCTGGTGGCATACGGGGGGACTCATGTCTCTCAAAACCCCACAAGGAGAAAAAGGGCTTATATAGGCTAAAAAAATCACAACCTATCTTGGGATGATGTGTCAATTTACAAGAACAAAGAAATAAAGTATAGAGTCTCAGGAAGGGTAGGAGGTAGGATTGTCTACAAAGCAAAGGCAAAAGCCAGTTACAGAAGGAGAACGTGCAGGTTAATCATTCCCAAAGGAATGCTCCATTTCTACCTAAACACAATAGAATCTTAATAGCTTCCCTGGCTCCAGACAGGGTCTGTTGACCACTGATTATTTTTTAAGACACCTGGGAGTGGGGCTTCTGTTGATCCTATCTACTTCAGTGGGAGAGGGGAGATATAATGTTTAAGATGGAGGCACTCTTTCAAAATGGAGTCATGCTTGCTTCACTCCCCACTGGTTTTTATGGAACAGAGTCAAGTCCTTGATTCATCACAGTAAGGGGTTGATATAGTTCTTTTAAAATTAGGAGTTTGACTGAGTGGATTGATTGTGAATAAACTGGATCAAGAGTTTAAGAAGACATGGCCCAATCAATAGTCCTTTAATAACCATTATGATTGACCCAGTTACTTCTGCCATAGGGTGGACACTACCATGCCCCTTGACCCAGTTACTTCTGACAACAGGATTGTCAGCCAAGGGGACCAATCAAACATCCTTTGAAACCAATTTTTGGACTTTTCTCTTTGTTGTTCTCGTTGATTGAGGTGTGTCCAAACCTGAGATACATCACCTCGAATAATTCCAGTTTCATTTGCACATACACAACAGTTTTCCCCTAGAGATACACAAAGGCCTCCGTGCCTTAAGAATAAGATCTGTTCTGTAACAATTTCTGCCAGGGAATTCACTTGTTCCTGCAAGTGAACCATAGATTCCTCTAATAGTTTTAGGTCAGTATCAATCATAGCTACTGGAGGTGTTGGTCCCCCTGGATCAGGGCAGTGGTTCCTACAGGAGCTGATCAAGCAATGCCCAATTCCACAAGTAAGAGTATTAAAATGGGGATCAACTTTTGATGTGCCCAGTTTAATGGTGGAGACAACATATTTTGGCCTGCCTCCTCAGAATATACTGACACGTGAGGGAAAATTTGGACAAGGAAACAAAATTCCACATGTGAGGTGGGGATGCATTGAGCTAATCCACTTGTACAAGTCCACCAAGTGAGACTGGGAGCCTGATAACTAATGCTAGTGTCATTCGCAAAATAGGTAGAGTTACAGAACTGTAAATAAGTGGACTTTTATAAGTTGGATTTATTAGGCAGGTTCTAGTATCCTGAACATCGCTCAAGGTTAAATGAGAGAAACTGATAACACATTGCTCTGAGGTGCTATTTATAGGCAACTCTTGTCCCACCCATACATAGTAAGGAGGGGCAGTATACAGACAAAGCCAACAATCTCCCACTAGTACAGGTTGAGAAGAATTTAGGAGGCGATGTACTACAGTGAGAATGGTTAAATGCGAGGCCCCAGAGGGGGCTGGAGTGGTCAAGGAAAGCTTAGACCTTAGAGTTTTAAATGGCCGAGCCAGGGAAGGGGGGATAAGATGTTCTGGTCCATCATATTCTTTTTCATAGGTTCTATTTGGGGCCTTTCTTGGGATAAGACCCACTTTTCCTGAAGTATAAAAGCGCATTCCCCAAGTATGTCCTGTGAACAACTTTGGATCTGTTGGATTTTGAATGGTAATGTTTAAAGGATCACATGCCCTCAGGCCACAATTTGGTGGTGGTGGGAGTCTCAGGGCTCCCAGAAGGAGTGATTCACAACCCCAGTAGGGACAGTAGTAATCTGAGCTTGAAAAACAGTAATCCCTCCTTTGTCCTGGGCAGAAATAAAACTCTCCAGAAGCCCATCCTTGTAATTTTCCCGATGAACAGGCCCATTCAAAAGCAAGTGCAGTCCCCACGCCCCATACTGGAAACTGGATTCAATCAGAAAAAGAACAAGGTAAAGTGAAGTAACTTCCCAATGGAATAAGTATTATTTAACAATTTACCATCTCCATTCCACATTTCCCAGGTCCAATCTATACCTTCAGCCCTGGCCAAGAAAAGAAATATGGGACAGTCTTATCTTGAGGGGATCCTGGGACTCCTGGACTCTCCATGTCAACTCCTCTGCCTTTACTAGGGAGTTGTGCAGCCAGGTTGGAATGCTGTTGACCTTGATGGCTGTTGGGGTGATGAGAATGACAGTGTAGGGTCCCTTCCAGGTAAGGGTCAATCCCTGCATAGTGTAGTTCTTGACCCACACTGAGTCTCCTGGCTGAAACTGGTGAACTGTGTCTGATGAGGGAACAGGCACAGAGTGGCTCGAGTGTGGTGGCGAATTGCCTTCTGGGTAGACTCAAGAGCCTGCAATAGTCTAAGTAATATATGTTTATGGATCTCAGCCTTCATTTTTTCACATAACCGAGTTAGAAGTGGAGGGGGAGTCTAACAAACATGATTTTACATGGGGTAAATCCTTCCACATGAGGGGTACACCTAACTCATGAAAGGGCCAGGGGCATAAGCAATATTCAGCTCTTGCCAGTTGCTAGAGTTAGTTTAGTTAAAGCCTCCTTTAGGGTTCGATTTATTTGCTCTACCTGCCTGGAACTCTGGGGCCGATAGGCACAATGTAATTTCTAGTTGATGTTTAAGATTTTTACTAAATCCTGTGAGACGTTTGCGACAAAAGTAGGCCTATTGTCTGACCCAATTTTCATAGGTAACCCAAACCTAGGAATCAAATCTTGGAGCAACATTTTACTAACAATGGTAGCTGTTTCAGATTTAGTGGAGAAGGCTTCTATCCTTCCTGAGAAGGTATCTTTAAAGACCAATAAGTGCTTATACCCATTTGAGAGGTGTCATATCTCAGTGAAGTTCAACTTCCAATGTTCCACAGGGACTTCCCCTCTTTTTCTGATACCCATAGTCACTCTATCTGATTGCTTAGCATTTACCTGTGCACAAACAGAACATCTAGAGGTAATATTATCAACTAAGGAATTTAGTTTTGGAATGTGATACCTACTTCTGAGGAGTGTCGTGAGTTTTGACTTGCCCAAATGAGTCATCTGGTGCAGATATTCTACTCTTGTCCAACCCAGGGACTCTGGGATCATCAATCAGCCTTCCATCAGGCATCTTCAACTATCTGGATGGCTCTCAGACAGCTTGTTGTTCATCTGCGATTTTTTCTTCTGCTGTTGTTTAAGTAGGTGTAACTGGGAGGTTTAGGTCAAGCATAGTGATAAGGACTTTGAGGGACCCCACTGGTTTTAGGGCTGCCTCCCGAGCTGCTTGATCAGCTGGCTGGTTCCCTTGAGCCTCAAGGGAGTCCCGTTTTTGATGCTCCTTACAGTACACAATGGCCATAGCTTTAGGTAGCCATATAGCCTCCAGCAAGGCTAGGATTTCTTCTTCGTTTTTAATATCCTTTCCTGCCGAGCTCAGAAGACCCTTTTCCTTGAGACCAGCAGTGAGCGTAATGGCTATGTCACTGGACTCCCATGTAGTTGACCACAGTTTGAGTCCTGGACCTGGTGGCTTAAACCGATGCCGGGCACATGTGCGTGCGTGCCCAAGATCTCGAGAGGAGAATGGAGGAGAAGGGATTGCTGCGTGGCCATCCCCCCTCGCTTTCTGTCTCTCTGTCTCTGACTTTCTGGTGAGTGCACACGCCCTATAGCAAAAACCTCTCAAAAAACAAACAAACAAAAATAAGACCCCTTGTAAACTGCCCCATGTATATGGGTGGTAGCAAAGGCATATTGACTGTCCATGTAAATAGTTATAGTCTTATCTTTTGCCTACCTCAAGACTTGAATTAGGGCAATAAGATCTGCTTTTTGGGCTGAAGTCCCCTGATTTAGGGACCGTGCCCATATGGTCTGCTCTCTGGTGACCATGGCCACCCCTGTGTACTTGACTCCATTTTGCACGAAACTGCTCCCATCAGTGATCAGGAGGTCATCAATGTACTGAAGAAGACTACATTCAGGGTGAACCATGTGAAACCCTCATAAATCGGCACTTAGGATCTTGTCAAACAGGGTAGGTGAGTTTTATACCCCTGAGATAACCTTGTCCAGCCTAATTTTCCTGAAATCCCCTCCTCAAGGTCAGTCCACTCAAAAGCAAAAATTGGCTGACTCTCGGGAGCTAGAGGAAGGCTGAAGAATGCATCTTTCAAATCCAGTACAGTGTAGAAATGGTGGTTTGGGGAGAGAAGACTTAATAACATGTATGGGTTGGGCACTGTTGGGTTGGGTGTATGGTCTTGTATGGTCTCCACCCGCTTATTCACTTCCCTCAGGTCCTGGACCAGCCTGTAATAATTTGTTCCAGGTTTCTTGACTGGAAGCAAAGGAGTGTTCCAGGGTTATTTTCAGGGGACTAAAATTCCTGCCTGACACAGCCAGCTAATATGCGCTGTGATACCTCTCCTAGCCTCCAGGCTCATCAGATATTGTTTTACTGGTACAAGAGTAGCTGTTACTAGCAGCTGTACTACCATCCTTTAGCGATGTTTAGCTAATACCTGGGGGTTTGCCTTCTGCCCAAACTTGAGGGAAAAGAGATTGCAATTCTGCCAGATAAGGATCTCTCTTTCTCTGTCCCTATTTCTTGTCTTCTTGTAAGAGGTATTCTTTGATGAGAGGACAGGTTATCAAGATTTTAGAGTGGGGTTGGGCCTCTAGGTTCTGGCAATTGGCTGAAAAGGAAGCCCTTTCCCCATCAAATGATATGGTACCTTGAGTTTTCGCAGGAGGTCCCTCCTAATAAGGATATGGGCAATCTGGTGTGATCACTAGTAGAAAAGGGGACATGCACAAGGTTTGGGCGACCCTCAGGGTCTCCTTCAGTCAGGGGTGCCTCCCTCAAAAGTAATAAGACTTCGGAGGACTTAGGTCTCCACTCCCTCCTTACCTCCCTAGATCTGCTTTGGGTGTAGGGCAGTGAGAGTGAGACCAAGATGGCTGCCTCCTGTGGCTCTTCATTAATCTCCCTGGGTTACTGCCTGTGGTCTATAAGGGGGAGAGAGATCCAACTTCTCTAGGTTTGACTGAAAGACAGGGGGTTTTTGTTCCTTTTTCAGAGGCCTTTCTTGTGAACCAATTACAAGGATGCAATTCCCTGTTTTTAAAGCACAGTTTTTAAACCAGGATGGGGGCCTCTGAACTAAAGTTATCCGTTGATCAATATATGGGCATTTGTCAGGATGCCCAGGTCCAACTGATTCACCTGTGACAACTTTTGAGACAGCTTGTACTTCCTTGATATTAAAGGACCCTATGTCTGGCCATCCTACCTCAAAAGTGAGCCATTCAATCTCACACAGGATTCGTAGCCTTTATTTTGAGAGCTTTATACCATAATCACACCCTTCCACAAAAGTCTTTTCAAAGTGGTGCAACATGTAGCCTAGAGGGGTTTTAAGGGAGCTATTTCTTCCCCCCATGATTTTCCTAATTTTGTCTAGGTGTCTGCTCCCTAGTGAACTGTAAAACACTGACACCCTCATTCCCAGCTATACCCTTTACTGCAACAAGATGACCTTGGGCAATACTGATGACAGTGCTAATAACATAAGAATTACCAGTTTTCAAAGGTCTTAATCTTCAAACCGCCCTGCTTTATGACCAGGATGGCAAGATTAGTTAAACTCAGATGCCAGTGCCGGAGGGAATCTGGATTTCTTCTGATGACTGGAACTGCCTACTTCAGAGAGCAAGCAACAAGCCAAAAGGCTGGAGCTTCAGGAAATCCCCAAAAACATGGGCACGGTGGAGATGTCCAACAAGGGCCTGAAAATGCACAAGACAGGTTGGAACTTCCTACTAAGTGTAGGTTTACCAAGAGGAGACATGTGTTGGTGCTTTAGAAAACTCCTCCTGATAGTGTCCTGACTTCCTAATGGTGGTGGCTGGGGAGCTCAGGAGGTGACAAAGGAAATGAGTCAGGATTAATTCCCTGTGCAACCCATAGGTTTCGTCTATAACCCCTTCAAGAAAAAATAGGCCTAGCCTCCAGGGACAGAGAGGTCAGCCAGACATGTACAAGGTATGGCCCTTTCTCACCTTTCCCCACCAGATGGCGCTACAGGACAAACAAAGGGTGGGAATCCCCTCTCACAGAGACCATTCAGGCATCCGCCTAGCCACACCCCTTATGGGGACCTTAGGGAGCCTCTTAGCTTTGGTAACCGGTTATAAATCCACCATCAGATCAAATGTGCAGGGAGGGTCTATGACCCCCAGCGTTGATTTTACCCTTAGCCATATGAAGTCTCCGTGGAACCACAGGCTAGGGCCCACTCAGATCCTGTAGCTTTCACCATGGGACCACAAATACAGTCGTATGGTCATTCACTCATCAGACACACAAGAGGCTGTAACATTCCCTCCCACCAAACATAGAATAAAAACAAGAAAGAAAACAAACACTTTGACCTTTTCAGAGTGTAACTCTTGAGGAACCCCTTGATATATGAGGTCAATAATCCATTGTTCAAT
Organism: Tupaia belangeri chinensis; assembly: GCF_000334495.1. Classification (NCBI taxonomy): domain Eukaryota; kingdom Metazoa; phylum Chordata; class Mammalia; order Scandentia; family Tupaiidae; genus Tupaia; species Tupaia belangeri. The sequence continues at coordinate 1,089,545 of NW_006159984.1, read as the reverse complement.
ATCCTCCAATGAGGGAGACACAGGATAGAACCAAGAAATATTTTCCAATGGGATACAAAGAAAATAAGTAAAATGACAGTAAAAGCAGAAGAAATCCATAAAAGCTGTGAAATTCCCGGGGATTCAAACCCAGCCAGGAACTCTAGCCCTGAATTCTCTCAAACTGTCTAAGGGCCAAACCTTTAGCCCCCAGATTCCACATCTGGTGGAATCTAAGTAGGGGCTCTATAACCACTTCCAGTCAGCCCTGAATCCTAGCCACCTGCAGAGGGGCTAATGGCCCCTCGACTCAGGTTGGACTTCTAGGGGCCTCCCAGGGTTTCAGACCCCGTCTGGGACTCTCACTCAGATTCATGGCCAACGCCATACTCACCGGTTTGTTTCC
>NW_006159984.1:1086940-1089124 GCF_000334495.1 Tupaia belangeri chinensis | reverse complement strand
CTCTGGAGGTCTTATAGTAAACCCCACAAACCTTTTGGAGGAGCAGTTGGCATCTCTTGTCAGATGTCAATACTTCCAAGAAGAACTCTGGGTCCCTGGGAAATTACAGGTGGTGCCTCCCCTAGAGCAATTTCCGGGTAGTTGACCGCTGGGTCAAGTGAGACTGCTCTCCTCAAGATGCCTCACCCATGTACCAAACAGGTATGGATCTCGCTGGGGCCTCCAAATGTTATAGTTCACTCAGTGAGAAATAAGAGGACATCCAGACATAGCCAAATTTATTGGAGATTATTGATTAAGCCAGTAGAATATGGGGGGACTTATGTCTCTCAAAACGCCGCAGCCCTGAGTGAAAGGAGAAAAAGGGCTTATATAGGCTAAAAATCACAACCTATCTTGGGATGACATGTTGGTTTATAAGAACAAAGGAACAAAATGTAGAGGCTCAGGAAAGGTAGGAGGTAGGGTTGTCTACAAAGCAAAAGCAAAAGCCAGTTACAGAAGTAGAATGAGCAGGTTAATCATTCCTAAGGGCATGTTCCATTTCTACCTAAATACAATGGAATCTTAGTGGCTTTTCCTGCTCCAGTTCCCTGGCTCCAGACAGGGTCTGTTGACCACTGATTATTTTTTAAGACACCTAAGGAGTGGGGATTCTGTCGATCCTATCTACTTCATTGGAAGAGGAGACATAATGTTTAAGATGGAGGCACTCTTTTAAGATGGAGTTGTGCCTGTTTCAGTTTATCTTGCTTTATAAATTTCCAGAAACCCTGCTCTAGAATATTTCAGGTGGAGTGCCAACTTCTCAGAATGTATACCAATGATTTACATGATAGAATTTATATCAGAAGACAAGTACACCAAGAATAGCCAAAAACGAGAGGGAAAAGGGATAAAGGAGAGGTTGGCAGTGGCAGTATTGAAATATTGTACTATGAATTTATGGTGCTTATCACCCTGTACAATAATTATTCATATACTTCTTTGTCTCCTCTGTGGGACTTTGAGCCCCTCTAAGCCAGACAACGTTTAATTATCTTCCTATCTCTATTGCTCAGCAGTTTTTCTGCTCATCCCATAAAATGTTCCTGGTAAAGGTGAGATGAATGAGTGATTGAAGAACTTAAAGAGATGCTTTCCAATATTAATTCATTCATTACAATATGCTGAGTACTTACTATATACGTCACATTATGAGAGTCACCCAGGATAAGAACCTCTCCTGCCTACAGGGGATTCATAGTTTAGAAGAGTGCTAGTAAGTGAATAATTGTAAAACCACAAGTAAATACATGGTATATAGGAGCACAGAAAAGACATACTTTTTTTTTTTTTTTTAAAAGAGATTTTTGCGATAGGGCATGTGCACTCGCTAGAGAGACAGAGAGATACAGAGACACAGAAAGCAAGAAATTACTCCTCAGCGGCGATGGCCACACTGCAATTCTTTTTCCTCTTTTCTCCTCTTGAAATCTTGGGCACGCATACACATACACCCAGTAAGAGTTTCAAGTTGCCAAGTCTGAGACTTGAACTGCAGTCCACTACGTGGGAGTCCAATGACATAACCATTGTGCCATCTACTGGTCCCAAGAAAAGATATATTTAACTCATCCTGAAAGAGGCGATGGCATAATCTGAATTTTCATTATAAATAACTTTATTATAATCATTGTTATCAAATATTAAGCTAATTATTTTTTGCCAATTAATATATTATTATAAATATGAGAGTTTAGTATATACATGACAGATAAAGAAAACTTATGCAAGTAAGTAAATTTCTCTAAAATCTATAGCCTTACCAACTGGATAAGATTGTAGCCCTCTAAATTTAATGAAACATGATTGTAATCATATTGTGTAAAATAGTTTGGAAATTCTAGACTGGTAACATTGAAGATAGACTTCTTAAGAATTTTGCTTCATGATGACCTCAAGAGAGACAGTCTTGCATTGAGAGATACAGGAAGAGAGAAAAACTTTCATGTACCACACCATTTGTTTTTTAACTTTTTCATTGAAAAATTTTAAATCTTTATTATTATTTTATGACCAGCCTTGAAGGAGATTATCTCCTCTTGGTTCTACTTTCTTTGGGAACTTGATGAAATTAAGTTGAGATTTGAAACTAGTTTTTTTTTTTTTTTTTGAGAGATTTTCACTGTAGGGCGTGTGCGC
>NW_006159984.1:1081310-1086908 GCF_000334495.1 Tupaia belangeri chinensis | reverse complement strand
GAAAGCGAGAAATCACCCCCCAGGGGGGATGGTCACGCCGCAATCCCTTCTCCTCCATTCTCCTCTTGGGATCTTGGGCACGCACGAGTTTCAAGCCACCGGGTCCGGGACACGAACCGCTGTCGACTACGTGGGTGTCCAGCGACATAGCCATTACGCTAACTGCTGGTTCCCTGAAGTTGGCAGTGGCAGTATTGAAATATTGTACTATGAATTTATGGTGCTTATCACCCTGTACAATAATTATTCATATACTTCTTTGTCTCCTCTGTGGGACTTTGAGCCCCTCTAAGCCAGACAACGTTTAATTATCTTCCTATCTCTATTGCTCAGCAGTTTTTCTGCTCATCCCATAAAATGTTCCTGGTAAAGGTGAGATGAATGAGTGATTGAAGAACTTAAAGAGATGCTTTCCAATATTAATTCATTCATTACAATATGCTGAGTACTTACTATATACGTCACATTATGAGAGTCACCCAGGATAAGAACCTCTCCTGCCTACAGGGGATTCATAGTTTAGAAGAGTGCTAGTAAGTGAATAATTGTAAAACCACAAGTAAATACATGGTATATAGGAGCACAGAAAAGACATACTTTTTTTTTTTTTTAAAAAGAGATTTTTGCGATAGGGCATGTGCACTCGCTAGAGAGACAGAGAGATACAGAGACACAGAAAGCAAGAAATTACTCCTCAGCGGCGATGGCCACACTGCAATTCTTTTTCCTCTTTTCTCCTCTTGAAATCTTGGGCACGCATACACATACACCCAGTAAGAGTTTCAAGTTGCCAAGTCTGAGACTTGAACTGCAGTCCACTACGTGGGAGTCCAATGACATAACCATTGTGCCATCTACTGGTCCCAAGAAAAGATATATTTAACTCATCCTGAAAGAGGCGATGGCATAATCTGAATTTTCATTATAAATAACTTTATTATAATCATTGTTATCAAATATTAAGCTAATTATTTTTTGCCAATTAATATATTATTATAAATATGAGAGTTTAGTATATACATGACAAATAAAGAAAACTTATGCAAGTAAGTAAATTTCTCTAAAATCTATAGCCTTACCAACTGTATAAGATTGTAGCCCTCTAAATTTAATGAAACATGATTGTAATCATATTGTGTAAAATAGTTTGGAAATTCTAGACTGGTAACATTGAAGATAGACTTCTTAAGAATTTTGCTTCATGATGACCTCAAGAGAGACAGTCTTGCATTGAGAGATACAGGAAGAGAGAAAAACTTTCATGTACCACACCATTTGTTTTTTAACTTTTTCATTGAAAAATTTTAAATCTTTATTATTATTTTATGACCAGCCTTGAAGGAGATTATCTCCTCTTGGTTCTACTTTCTTTGGGAACTTGATGAAATTAAGTTGAGATTTGAAACTAGTTTTTTTTTTTTCACCCCCCAGGGGGGATGGTCACGCCGCAATCCCTTCTCCTCCATTCTCCTCTTGGGATCTTGGGCACGCACGAGTTTCAAGCCACCGGGTCCGGGACACGAACCGCTGTCGACTACGTGGGTGTCCAGCGACATAGCCATTACGCTAACTGCTGGTTCCCTGAAACTAGTTTTTGAGTTTTCTTTTTTATCAGTTATTTGAGAACACCCTGCAGGCAAGAGAGAATACACTTCAATCATCTTGCATCCTCTATGGAGCTTACTTTTAATGTTGGAGAAATCTTAGTTGGTTCTTAATGTTTCTATGAAGGACATCACCAACTCAAGCTGACTCCCAACTCCTTGTGTATATAAACCATACTTCTCCTTTTATTCCTGCCCTCAACCTGGTATGATAGTAAATAGACTTGGACAGGTTTTGGCATGTAAATTTTCATTCTTATTAAAAAGTTACTGAGTCTGTTTTGAAGTTTCTGGTGACAGCTAATGTCTTAATCCTTTAGGGAACAGGTCCAGGTTTGCCTCTTTTGGAGTTGCTTAATCATTATTTTTTGGTATATTAAAGTGGTGGTGTGGAATGGGGTAGAGAGAGACAGGAAGTATTTTCCTGAAAAATAAGCTCCTTACCAAGGCTGCCTGACAAATTGACTTTGATACAATCCTGGTAGGCTAATAAGCAGTCTATCCAGAGAGAAAGAATGGAAAACATGAGGGTTTTTTTTTTTTTTTGGCCACAATAGGAAAAACAAAAGCATTTCAAGATGTTTGACTCAGGGAGAACTACTAAAATTTAAGTACTTCACATGGGACCTGGAAACAGAGTCAGTAAACTCCTCTGTTTTATAGAAATGGATGTTTTCTTAAAGATAATAAAATTATCTCAAACTTACTTTAACAGTAATGAGAATAGGTATGAAGGGCTTGGAGGGTGGAGAAAGAAGAAAAAAAACACTAAGATTTATTTATTTTGCTGTTTGAGTGTTGACAACATCCCAACACATGACCCCACATTAATAAAATGTATTCAAATGTAAACCCTTTTTGACTCTTGGATAAATAGCATATTATTAGGTCTTCGGGAAAGTCATGATGCATTTTTACATAGAAAAACATGCCATGACTTTCCTGACGAACTAACAGATCAGCAAAAAACAAAAGTTTGGCAGTCAGACAGAGAAGCCTGGATTCTGTGGATCCAGTTGTATGTGACTTTGGTCAAATTACTTAACCTCTCCAAGCTTTAGTAAAAATAGGGATAGTAATACCTGCATCTCACAGGACAATGTAAAATACTAAAAGAAATTATGAACCATTCTTGCGTTCCAGAGATAAATTCCACTTCATGATAATGTATAATACCTTGTATATATTGCTTAATTCAGTTTGCTAGAATTTTGTTGGTGACTTTTGTATCTAAGTTTATCAAGGACATTGGCCTATAATTTTCATGTTTGATGGATGTGACATTTGCAGAACTCAACACAAAAGCTGCCAAATAGCAGTTAGGCTTTTTCTTGTTTACATGATGTTAAAGCAAACAAGGCACTAAATAAACAATTCTGAATTTATTATTCTCATTAAAAATTGAGTGATCTCACCTAAAGGTTTGATTTCTGGCTCTTGGAAATGAAAAGGTGTGATAATATTATTTAATAACAATGATATCCTGGACCTGATTATCAGTTATTCTCTCAGAGGAGGATGCATTTAGGTTGCTTTTATGTATCCTGAAGGCATTTGGATTTTTGTATTCTTTGGGTATTTTCGCTTACTCATAAATCTTGGAAATAATGGTTTTTAAACAGCTTATATACTAGGAACAAGCTGTATACATATATACATGTTCCAGGGATGGAGCTATAAATTTCAAAATCATTGAACATAGTAAATCTTAGCAGCCTGGAATTTCGAGATACTTATCAGAGACATAGGATGTCATAGGGTTTTTTTTTTTTTTTAAGGAAAGGTTCCTTCACAATACATCTTTTTACATCAACTTAACTTCCAATTTACCTTCTATTTAACGTGACAAATCACTGTGTCAAAGTTAAAATTCACTTTCTCCTGACATCAATGTTTTATTCTTTCCTCAAGAAGAGACTCAATACATCAGTAATGTTTTGAATATCCACCTCACACAAGGCTCTATGTTAGTGCCATGGGATTAGATCTTATAGAATACATAAAGGAGGATTCACATGAGCATGAAGGATGTTCTAGGCATGCTACTTTGGAATGTGAATAAAGTCAATTTGAAGAAATATTTAGGGGCTGTAAAGAACTGGCTATTAACTTTGACTAGAAACTGAGGGAAAAACAGTTAAATTTTAGGTTTTCTTTCAATTTGTTAATTTAACACGAATGAACTTAATTATGAAGATTTTCATCTCTTTTTCAGTCCATTAACTAATGAATCCTGTCTGTTCCCTACCAGATATCCTGAGTTCTTTATTTTGATATTGATGACTACATTTATTTGATCAGAAAAAATTCTAATTCTTTGCTTACGCTAGATAATCAGAAGAGTAAGATAAAAAATTCATCAATTTATGTGTAGAAAATATTAAAATAGAATACAGATTTTGCCTTTTGCATCAATTATCAACTAAGAAAGATGTAATTTCACATAACAACATGACCTATTATTAAATCAGGTCTAAGCATGGGAAAGATGTTAGTCTGCTAAAACATTGATTTACTTGGACTAAGCCATAATTTTAAATGACTTTAAGTTGTTGTTTTGGATAAATCCTTATATCACCTTTCTTCTGTACTTCACACAGGAACACTGCCCAATTTAGTGCTTTTGCAAATCAAGACCATATGAAAGATCTCCGAAGGTACCTGGTATTCAAATATATCCAGTATCTAGTCTTGCCTTCTACAAACATCATTGTCACTCTGCTGGGAATATTTGCCAGTCTATATGTCACACTGATATTGATGTCACCTTCTGTATCCAAAAAACCCACTGTGGTGTTCATTTGTAACATAGCTCAGGCAGATGTCTTAGTCGGATACAGAATCTTTTCTGTTATATTTCAACATGTGATAAAGAGTGAAATATTATCATCTTCATTTCAATCAACCTTGAGTCAGAATTTCCAGATTGCAAATGTACATGTCAGTTCCCTTTTACTCAGTTGCATCAGCCTTGAGGCTTTTCTCATCACTTTCTTTCCAGTAGAAACACGCCACATAAGGACTGTTGGATGTGCCAGGGTGGCTTCTAAGATCATCTGGATTGCTGTCATTATGGAATGCTTCCTTTATTAGCTGGAGTGTTTCAAGGACCTTAGCATTTCTACTCTTGGCAGTCGCAGACAAGTTTTGCTGTTGCTAAATATCTGTTATGAAGCCATAAAACTGCTGAAATCTCTTATTTACCCAATTGGACTACTTTTAAGAATTTCCAATGTGTATCTCTTTTATAAAATGTATTTCAGAATATTGCCTTGAAATATCCTGTGATGGTTAATTGTATGAATCAACTTGGCTAGGCTGTGGTGCCCAGTTTTTCAATGAAGCACTGATCTAGATATTGTTGTCAAGGTATTCTGTGGATCTGAATTAGTTGAATTTAAATAAAGAAGATTACTTTCAAGAATATGGATGGATGTCATCAAATCAGCTGATGGCCTTCAGAGCAAAAACTGGTTTCCCAGGGGAAGGAAGAATTCTGCCTCAAGATGGTAACAGAAATTTTGCTTGAATTTCTAGACTGCCGGAATGCCCTACAAATTTAAAAGTCAAAACTACAACATCAAGTATTGCTGGCCTGCCTTACATATTTTGTATTTTCTAGATCCCACACTCATGTGAACCAATTGTTTTAAATTAAAAAAATAAAAACGTATTGGTTTTATTTATTTGGAGAACCGTGAGTGATAATGATTTTGATAATGAGAATTACTCTAAAGGAACAGAATTTTAAGAATAAGCTTTTGAATTGGTTCTGGGATTTCTGGAGTTGGTTCTTTGGTATGATTAAGTTTAAGGCTATTACTTTGTTCTCAGTAGTAAAGAGGATACTGATAGTCCACATTGTAATGTGTCAAAAGATATATGCAAATATTACTATTAGGTAGTCTCAGTCAAATACTTATAGGAAAGGTTCTAAGTGAACATGTATTTTTATATCTTTGAACATAATTGTAAAACTTTTATACTGGACAAA
>NW_006159984.1:1073461-1081299 GCF_000334495.1 Tupaia belangeri chinensis | reverse complement strand
AGATGGCTTTAAATTCTCAGTTCAAATATTGCATTCATAACCTTAAAGTTACTACTTTTTCCCTGAATGAAACTTTTATCTGCAGCTGCAGACCTAATATGTCAGAAAACCAAACCTAGAGTCTCATTTTATGAGTGGCCAAGTTATAATACAAATAGAATTTCTAATCTTGCAAGGTGTCTGCTGTTAAAGTGAGGACAGTGATGGGAATACACGGAATCCTCAAAATGTGCATGGAGACATAAGGGCAGATCCTGATGAAGCTGGGGAAACTGAACCCCTAAGTTCAGCTGACTCTTGTTTGTTGGTAGAAGCAGTCTTCTACCCCTCTTTGAGAAAGTTAACCCTTCTTTGTCTGAGGAAGCTGTAATATCCTCCCCTATAATAGCTGCCCTGAAACACTGCTCTTTTTCTCTGGAACCTATCCCCACTACTCTTTTTTGTGTTGTTTTGTTTCTAGACCTGTAACTAGGTCATGTCCATCTCACAGTGGGTCCAGTGTGTCATAAAATTCATTTGTCAGTGTTTCCTTAGTTCTAGAATGCATAATTTTAATATACATACTCAGTAATAGGCAGAATCACTGCATTCATTCCCTGGCCTACAGAGTAAGGGCTATTACGGTATGAAAGGTCAACTGGAAGCCACTAGAACTGCTTCTGCTTAGGAAAATAGTACATAAAAAGTAATACTGTATTCCTGGAGGGTTTACAGGGATTAGTATCACCATTAAGGTTTTAAAGAATACAGAGGTGGTGATTCTTACTATACCCTAATTCCACTCATCTATTTGATCTGTGCAGAAAAAATATTTTTTTCTTTTTTTTTTTTGGAGAGGTTTTTGCTATAGGGCACATGTGCTCTCCAGATAGACAGAGAGAGACAGAGAGATAGAAAGCAAGAAATCACCCCCCAGGGGGGGTGGCCACGCCACAATCCCTTCTCCTCCATTCTCCTCTTGGGATCTTGGGCACGCACACACACACACGCACACACACACACACACCTGGCGTGAGTTTAAGCCACCGGGTCTGAGACTCGAACCGTGGTCAGCTACATGGGAGTTTGGCGACATAGCCATTATGCTAACTGCTGGTCACCAGAAAGATTTTTGAGAATGATTTTTGTAAACTTAACTTGGTGGTCGATTCTAGTTGCAACTGCTGTACCAGATGCAATTTCATGGCTTGAACAAATGAACATATTTCTGGTAGTGGCATGTAGCTACTGATCTACAAATGTTTTTTTCTTCATATGTATGTATTTAAGGCTTTTGCCATAGGGTGTGTGTGCTCACTGGAGAGAGACAGAGAGACGGAAAGTGAGAAAACATGCTGCAGGGGAATGGTCACACCACAATCCCTTCTCCATTCTCTTCTTGGGATTTTGGACATGCATGCACATGCAGCCAGTGTGATTTTCAAGATGCCAAATCCGTGACTTGGACCATGGTCAGTTATGTGGGAATCCAGTACCTTAACCACAATGCCACCTGCTAGTACTTCTCTGTATGTATTTATAAATCCCACTAGAAGTTGTTCATTTTCTACTGGCAAGATCAGCAATACAACTTTGTTATTCTAGCCTAAGGGTATAGTAAATATCCAACCTTATGTCTTAATTTACTCCACAGGATGTTTATTGTCTTTCCCTTCCAGAATACATCACACTTGTCTATTTCATTATTGACATTATGCTCATAAGACCTAGTAAACCAGAAGGGCGACTACTATATACTTATTAGTTAGATACTTGCATGTTCAGGGGATAGGGAATAAATTTAAAATTAAATGGCTCATAGCATTAGTGATATTTCTAGGGGTCCACTGGTATGGCATAGATCAAGTTATCCTGTGAAGGATAAGTTGTTGCATCTTACCCCTTTTACAACCAAAAATAGAGGCCTAGTGGACCTCTTTGGATTTTGAAGACAACATATTTCTCATTTGGGTGTGATAGCGGAAAAATTTCCTGAGTGACCTGAAAACTTGCTAATTTTTAGTGGGGCCCAGAGTAAGAGAGACTCTGCAACAGATCCAGACTATTATGTAAGCTTTTCTTCTACCTGAGCCATATCATCCATAAATGCCAATAGTGACTAAAATATCCGTGGTAGATAAAAATACTACAGGTGAATCACAGCACAGACACTTAGTATTTTGGAGCAAAGTCCTGCTATCTTCAGCAAATAATGGCTCTCATTTTATAAATAGCTTTTGTTACATACAGCCTGAGCCACCTATGATGAACTGGGTGTTGTCTGAGCCATCAAGCCAGAAAATTGGGCATTCACAGCCACATTCTATCATCAAATGTATGTATTATATATGATATTGGGCTCTAGAAAGCCTTGAGGGCATAAGTAAGTTATGAGAAGAAGTGACCCAAATGCTCGTGATCCACAATCCGGCACTGTTTTTTCTCTCCCAACCTGCACTATAGCTTCATAAGCAGTTCTGGTGTGATAAGTTGACAAAAGAAGAGATAACTGGGACCTGATTTACAGATAGTTTTGCACAATGTGTAGAAACCACATGAAAATGAACATACAGCACTACATCCTCTGTCTGGGATGTCACTGAAGGAGAGTGGTAAAATAATTTCTTACCAGTGGACAGAACTTTGAGGCCTATACCTGGTTTTTCACTTGCTTGAAAGGAAAAAATGGTTAGATGTGTAACTATTTACCAATTCATAAATTATTGATTGTCTTTCCCTTCCAGAATACATCACACTCAATGGTTTGACTGGATGGTCAGGAACTTGAAAATGGCATGATTGGAAAATTGTTGACAGGGAGGTCTGGGAGAGAGGTATTTACAAAAATATCTCTAAATTGGTTAAAAAAAAGAAAAAAAAACTATTTTTGACACATGTAGATGCTCACCAAAGGGTGACTTCAGCAAAGGAAGATTTTTAATAATCATGTGAATAGGTTGACCCAACCTGTGGATACTAGTCAACTTCTTTCTTCAGTCATTACTATGATGCAATGGGTTTATAAACAAAGTGGTGTGATGGGAGGGATAGAAGTTTATGTATGGGCTAAGCGACATAGACTTTCAATCACCAAGGCTGACCTGACTACAACCACTGCTGAGTGCCTAATATGCCAGCAGTAGAGACTATACTGAGTCCCCTGAACAACACCATTCCTTGTAGTGATCAGCCAGTTACCTGGTGGTTGGTTACAATGGAGCATTTCCATTATAGAAGGGGCAATGTTTTATTCTTACCAGAAATGACACTTTGGATATGAATTGGTCTTTCTTCAATGCCATGTCTGCCAAAACTTCCATCTATAACTTAAGGAATATCTTACCACCATCATGCTATACCACATAGCATTATTTCTGACCAAGGAACTGATTTTACAACAAATGAAGATGGAAAGTGGGCCTATGCTCACAGAACTCACTAGTCTTAATATTTCCCATTCTCCTAAAATATATAGATGGTTTGTTAGAATTGTGGAATGCTCTTTTGAAGGCTCGGTTATTATGTCACCTAGGTAGCAATACATTTCAAAGTTGAGGCAACATTCTTCAGAAGATTACTTATGGTGAACATCAACATTCAATGTATGGCACTCTTTCTCCTGTGGTCAAGATATAGTTCCAGGAATTAAAGGGTGGAAATAGGAGTGACATTTCTCACTATTACCCTTAATGATCCACTAGTTAAATTTTTCTTTATGCCTTTGAGACCTTATGCTCTGTGGCCTAGATTTTTTAGTTCTAAAGGGAAGAATGCTTCCATCAAAGGACACAACAATGGTTCCATTGAACTAGAAGTTAAGCCTGCTACCCAACCACTTTGAGCTCTGTATGCCTCTGAGTAAACAGGTAAAGCAATATTTACAGTATGAGGAGAACTATCCAGGCTTTATGGTAGCAGAGGTCATTATGAACTATGCCCAGGATATTTCCTAAGTATATATAAATAGATTAGACGCATAAAAAAGTAAAAGACACTATGATAAATGATCCATAATTTAATAACTGCTACAAGAGAAAAAGTACATTTTGTGTTAGGTTGGTTAGCAAAGACTTGGGTAAGTGTGTGGTACTTCAGTTGTATCATGAATATTAAATCTATTATTAATTTTCCAAACTCTGAGTTCTAGTCTAATGAAAAAGTGTGATTTGGCTTAGATATGAGTGTGTAGATATTTATTGTTTGAGATATCTATATCTATATCTATATCTATCTATCTATCTATCTATCTATATATATATATATCATGGTTCAAGGGAGTTTGGTTTTCCCTAATACCAAATACAATCACTCTGATGGCTGAATCTTGAAAGGAACTCTGCTTAGTCCAGGTAAATATGTTCTTAGCATGGCTTAATAGAAAACACAGTCTCTAATTTTGTCTATTTTTGCCCAAGATAGAAATTTCAGTTTAAAAGTCTTACTCATTGAATCTGGAGAATTAAAATTAGGGGTTAGTGATGATTCTTCCTATCATTTTGGGCACCAGAGAAATTTACTTTTCTGGGAATACAGATCCTACTTGCCAATACCAGGGCTTCTGTTAAGAAGGTAAGAACTTAAATATAGACCTAATGAAGAGTTTTAAAGGAACCAAAAGGGGAGCCAGGAAAAACTCAGGTGCTAAATGGTTCTTTCTTTACAATGGTAAGGAAGGCTGCCAAGAAGAATGATTCATAAGATGAAGTTGCTCTAAAGAAAAATAGAGCAGGAAAGGTATGTCATTTTTAGTATTTAATATGGAGTATTTTCCTAATTTAGGGAGGGGAAGATTTATGGTGTGACCACATGGGACAGATTGAAGGTCTACAGTTGCCCCAGACTCTATAATAAACCAACTCCACATAAACCCACATCCTAGGAATTAGAGGGAAAAAAAGGTGGATTACAAGTTTGACTTCATTATACCTACTCAATAATATAAACTAAACACATACATATTTATTGTGATTTTTGACAAAGATATAGAGATGGGATCAGCAGGTGCTGTGCAAAATAAAGTGCTGGATCCAACATGGCCAGATTGCAGTTTGGGTCATGGACAAGCAGCTTGTAAATCACTCCAGGTACGTGTGTTTATGTGTGCCCAAAATCCTGAGAGGGCAGTGGAGGAGAAGGGGTTGTGGTGTGATCATCCCTCTGGGGTAATTTCTCTCTCTCTCTGTCTCCCTGGGAAGTGCACGTGTCCTATAGCAAAAGTGAAACAAAACAGACAAACAAAAAATAGAGAATGAGCAAGTGTTGATGATAATGTGTTTAGTATCCTCAACTGGACTGGCGTGAAGTATATTCATGTTGAGTAAATTCAACCTACAAGCGAAGTATAGTGAATAAATGTATAAAATAAATAATACTACTACTAAGAAAAGAAGCATAGGCCGGTCTGATATCTCCTGGGGATCCCATTTCTATTTTCTCCAAAAAACACTTCATGAAGGACTTGGGCCACTGCATACATAGCATTATAGATGAAATAGCTGGAGTCAGACTATGTCAGTATGTCAGACTTTTCTGGCATAAACTCTAAGGACAAATTTGGTAGGCAATCTCCAATGTTTCCACAATGTGATCTGTCAAGTGAGCAATTAAAATTGTCAATCCAGAAAAAAAGTCCTATAAAATGTTTTTAAAGAGCTGGCCCAGTAACTTAGTGGTTAAGGAAGCTGAATCCCACATGGACAACAGCAGTTTGAATCTTGGCCCTGGTGGCTTGAAAAAAAGTATGCCAGGTTTTTGTGCATGTGCATGCCCCAAATCTTAACAGGATAGAGAAATAGAGAAGGGATGGCAGCATGGATATGCCCCACTGGGGATAGGATTTCTCCTTCTTTCTCTGTTTCCTTGACTCTCTGGCAAGAGCTTGTGCTGACTGGCAATTAAAAAAAGAAACTTAAGGGACAAATTTTGACTTCTAAGGATCTGGACAATTTATATATCTGGAATACCCTTTTCTGAGGACATTGGATATATGAACTAATATATAATTGGCCTGTTTATTTTCCATTTACCGTTTGTAGGACTGACTCTAATTCTTCATATTAGAGAAATATGCTCCTACTGTACATTCTCCTAGAGGTATTTTTATTACTTCTTTCTATTGAATGGTTCCCCTTATTAATTTGAGCTTCATTTCACCAGGATCCAGATTTGGTACAAGAGACTTCAGATTTTCATTCAAATTAGTCTTTAAATTCTACTTTTTTTTTAAAAAAAATTTTTGTTATTGTAATTTAAAAAATTTTTCTATAGGGCATGTACACTCATCAGAGAGAGACAGAGACAGAAGTAAGGTGAGAAAGCAAACTGTTAGTTTGAGACTTGAACCACAGTGAACCACATGGGAGTCCAGCACCCAAACCACCACTCCAGTTGCTGTCCCCTAAATTCTACTTTTTGCTACTTGGTTCTTAAAACTCAGCATGCCAAGCAAGTGAGCGTATGTGTCCAAAATTCCAAGAGGATCATGGAGGGGAAGGGACTGTGGCATGGGTATCCCCACCAGGGGGTGATGATTTCTCAAATTATATCTCTCTTTCTCTGTCTCTCTCCTGCAAGTGCACACATCCCACAGCAAAACTAAAAAGCAAACAAAAAAATCTTTTAATGTCTCTCCAGTCCCAGTAGGGTGAAATAAAAAGCTCATCTTGGAACCCAAAGCTGTCTTTAATGACTTTCCCTGTCTTATCTCTTATCATCTGATATTCTAGCTACACCAGAATATATGAATTTGTTTAAACTTATCATGCACTTTTATCACATTGTTCTACCTTCCACCTGCTTAGTCCATTAGGATCTGCTTAAATATTAGCTGGTCTGGGAGATCTTCCTGAGATTTGGTTACTGAGGCCAAACAAAAAACCCAGCTCTTTGTATTCATGCTGTTTATCACAATGAAGTTCTTTCTGACAGCATTTCTCAATCTTTCTTCAACTATTTACTTTTTGTCTGTGACCTTCTCCCTCACTAAAGACCAGAGTCAATGCCTTTGTCACCTGGAATATTGCTCTCCTCCACATACTGGCCTCTAGTTCATTTTTTGTATATAGTAATTCCTTGATAATACTTTTTTTAAAGAGATTTTTGCGATACGGTACATGCACTCACCATAGAGACAGAGAGATAGGAAGCAGGAAATCACACCCAAGGGGGGATTGTCACGTCACAATCCCTTGGGATTTGGGGCATGTACACACGTGTTCCCAGAGTGAATTTTAAGCCACCAGGTCTGGCACTCAAACTGTGGTTGACTAAATGGGAGTCCAGGGATGTAGCCATTACGCCATCTGCTGGTCCTCTGATAATACATTTTTTTCAATTGAATTAAATTATTTCTTCAATAAGCTTGGCAAATAGAGCACATCCAGTGAACATGAAAGCTTCATTGATCTGGTGGTGTCAAGGGATAATTGAATTTCTCCTTTAAATACCAAAACATTGAACATTTAAACATTTTAAGTGGGACTCTAATATTTATCACATTTACTGGGCAGTTTCAATAAACAGGTAAATTGGTTTTGTTAAAATTAATTTTTTGTTGTTTGGTGCAGGATTCTTAAGAGCTATATACATGCTATTGTGTGTTGTTATGCTATGATCTCTTAGTTTTGTGGTCTGTTTAACTGTGCTTCTAGGTTCTATTGCTCCCTAATTTTAGTTCTCAACTATATGACATTTTTGTGTCCTTTTCTTATTGTCAGATGTTGACTCTCATTGGATTTATCCATGATCAAATTGGTAGTTTTCTATAATTTATGACCAAGCTTAAAGTTGCTAGAAGAAACCAAGTAATGAGGAAAATTTAACTAATAACATTATGTTTGTCCTATAATGCTCGATCAAAG
>NW_006159984.1:1060256-1073017 GCF_000334495.1 Tupaia belangeri chinensis | reverse complement strand
ATATCTATATCTATATCTATATCTATCTATCTATCTATCTATCTATATATATATATATCATGGTTCAAGGGAGTTTGGTTTTCCCTAATACCAAATACAATCACTCTGATGGCTGAATCTTGAAAGGAACTCTGCTTAGTCCAGGTAAATATGTTCTTAGCATGGCTTAATGGCAAACACAGTCTCTAATTTTGTCTATTTTTGCCCAAGATAGAAATTTCAGTTTAAAAGTCTTACTCATTGAATCTGGAGAATTAAAATTAGGGGTTAGTGATGATTCTTCCTATCATTTTGGGCACCAGAGAAATTTACTTTTCTGGGAATACAGATCCTACTTGCCAATACCAGGGCTTCTGTTAAGAAGGTAAGAACTTAGATATAGAGCTAATGAAGAGTTTTAAAGGAACCAAAAGGGGAGCCAGGAAAAACTCAGGTGCTAAATGGTTCTTTCTTTACAATGGTAAGGAAGGCTGCCAAGAAGAATGATTCATAAGATGAAGTTGCTCTAAAGAAAAATAGAGCAGGAAAGGTATGTGAGTTTTAGTATTTAATATGGAGTATTTTCCTAATTTAGGGAGGGGAAGATTTATGGTGTGACCACATGGGACAGATTGAAGGTCTACAGTTGCCCCAGACTCTATAATAAACCAACTCCACATAAACCCACATCCTAGGAATTAGAGGGAAAAAAAGGTGGATTACAAGTTTGACTTCATTATACCTACTCAATAATATAAACTAAACACATACATATTTATTGTGATTTTTGACAAAGATATAGAGATGGGATCAGCAGGTGCTGTGCAAAATAAAGTGCTGGATCCAACATGGCCAGATTGCAGTTTGGGTCATGGACAAGCAGCTTGTAAATCACTCCAGGTACGTGTGTTTATGTGTGCCCAAAATCCTGAGAGGGCAGTGGAGGAGAAGGGGTTGTGGTGTGATCATCCCTCTGGGGTAATTTCTCTCTCTCTCTGTCTCCCTGGGAAGTGCACGTGTCCTATAGCAAAAGTGAAACAAAACAGACAAACAAAAAATAGAGAATGAGCAAGTGTTGATGATAATGTGTTTAGTATCCTCAACTGGACTGGCGTGAAGTATATTCATGTTGAGTAAATTCAACCTACAAGCGAAGTATAGTGAATAAATGTATAAAATAAATAATACTACTACTAAGAAAAGAAGCATAGGCCGGTCTGATATCTCCTGGGGATCCCATTTCTATTTTCTCCAAAAAACACTTCATGAAGGACTTGGGCCACTGCATACATAGCATTATAGATGAAATAGCTGGAGTCAGACTATGTCAGTATGTCAGACTTTTCTGGCATAAACTCTAAGGACAAATTTGGTAGGCAATCTCCAATGTTTCCACAATGTGATCTGTCAAGTGAGCAATTAAAATTGTCAATCCAGAAAAAAAGTCCTATAAAATGTTTTTAAAGAGCTGGCCCAGTAACTTAGTGGTTAAGGAAGCTGAATCCCACATGGACAACAGCAGTTTGAATCTTGGCCCTGGTGGCTTGAAAAAAAGTATGCCAGGTTTTTGTGCATGTGCATGCCCCAAATCTTAACAGGATAGAGAAATAGAGAAGGGATGGCAGCATGGATATGCCCCACTGGGGATAGGATTTCTCCTTCTTTCTCTGTTTCCTTGACTCTCTGGCAAGAGCTTGTGCTGACTGGCAATTAAAAAAAGAAACTTAAGGGACAAATTTTGACTTCTAAGGATCTGGACAATTTATATATCTGGAATACCCTTTTCTGAGGACATTGGATATATGAACTAATATATAATTGGCCTGTTTATTTTCCATTTACCGTTTGTAGGACTGACTCTAATTCTTCATATTAGAGAAATATGCTCCTACTGTACATTCTCCTAGAGGTATTTTTATTACTTCTTTCTATTGAATGGTTCCCCTTATTAATTTGAGCTTCATTTCACCAGGATCCAGATTTGGTACAAGAGACTTCAGATTTTCATTCAAATTAGTCTTTAAATTCTACTTTTTTTTTAAAAAAAATTTTTGTTATTGTAATTTAAAAAATTTTTCTATAGGGCATGTACACTCATCAGAGAGAGACAGAGACAGAAGTAAGGTGAGAAAGCAAACTGTTAGTTTGAGACTTGAACCACAGTGAACCACATGGGAGTCCAGCACCCAAACCACCACTCCAGTTGCTGTCCCCTAAATTCTACTTTTTGCTACTTGGTTCTTAAAACTCAGCATGCCAAGCAAGTGAGCGTATGTGTCCAAAATTCCAAGAGGATCATGGAGGGGAAGGGACTGTGGCATGGGTATCCCCACCAGGGGGTGATGATTTCTCAAATTATATCTCTCTTTCTCTGTCTCTCTCCTGCAAGTGCACACATCCCACAGCAAAACTAAAAAGCAAACAAAAAAATCTTTTAATGTCTCTCCAGTCCCAGTAGGGTGAAATAAAAAGCTCATCTTGGAACCCAAAGCTGTCTTTAATGACTTTCCCTGTCTTATCTCTTATCATCTGATATTCTAGCTACACCAGAATATATGAATTTGTTTAAACTTATCATGCACTTTTATCACATTGTTCTACCTTCCACCTGCTTAGTCCATTAGGATCTGCTTAAATATTAGCTGGTCTGGGAGATCTTCCTGAGATTTGGGTACTGAGGCCAAACAAAAAACCCAGCTCTTTGTATTCATGCTGTTTATCACAATGAAGTTCTTTCTGACAGCATTTCTCAATCTTTCTTCAACTATTTACTTTTTGTCTGTGACCTTCTCCCTCACTAAAGACCAGAGTCAATGCCTTTGTCACCTGGAATATTGCTCTCCTCCACATACTGGCCTCTAGTTCATTTTTTGTATATAGTAATTCCTTGATAATACTTTTTTTAAAGAGATTTTTGCGATACGGTACATGCACTCACCATAGAGACAGAGAGATAGGAAGCAGGAAATCACACCCAAGGGGGGATTGTCACGTCACAATCCCTTGGGATTTGGGGCATGTACACACGTGTTCCCAGAGTGAATTTTAAGCCACCAGGTCTGGCACTCAAACTGTGGTTGACTAAATGGGAGTCCAGGGATGTAGCCATTACGCCATCTGCTGGTCCTCTGATAATACATTTTTTTCAATTGAATTAAATTATTTCTTCAATAAGCTTGGCAAATAGAGCACATCCAGTGAACATGAAAGCTTCATTGATCTGGTGGTGTCAAGGGATAATTGAATTTCTCCTTTAAATACCAAAACATTGAACATTTAAACATTTTAAGTGGGACTCTAATATTTATCACATTTACTGGGCAGTTTCAATAAACAGGTAAATTGGTTTTGTTAAAATTAATTTTTTGTTGTTTGGTGCAGGATTCTTAAGAGCTATATACATGCTATTGTGTGTTGTTATGCTATGATCTCTTAGTTTTGTGGTCTGTTTAACTGTGCTTCTAGGTTCTATTGCTCCCTAATTTTAGTTCTCAACTATATGACATTTTTGTGTCCTTTTCTTATTGTCAGATGTTGACTCTCATTGGATTTATCCATGATCAAATTGGTAGTTTTCTATAATTTATGACCAAGCTTAAAGTTGCTAGAAGAAACCAAGTAATGAGGAAAATTTAACTAATAATATTATGTTTGTCCTATAATGCTAGATCAAAGGTCCAAACAAAGTTGTCAGATTTAATAATATTTCTGGATATTTAGACGTTTTCCCCTTTAAGTCCAGCTTCTTTTTTTTTTTTTTTTTTGAGAGGTTTTCGCTATAGGGTGCGTGCACTCGCCAGACAGACAGAGAGAGACATAGAGACAGAAAGCTAGAAATCACCCCCCAGGAGGGATGGCCACGCCACAATCCCTTCTCCTCCATTCTCCTCTCGGGATCTTGGGCATGCACACACACGTGCCCGGCGTGAGTTCTAAGCCACCGGGTCCGGGACGCGAACCGCGGTCGACTACGTGGGAATCCAGCGACATAGCCATTACCATTATGCTAACTGCTGGTTCCCTAAGTCCAGCTTCTTGATGAGTGAGCATATTAGAAGACTGACCTCTACCCCCAAATAAGACTCACCCTACTTAACTGATGTGCAATTTTGCACAACCCAAATATTTCCTATCAATGAAGAATATTGTAGAGATCCAGGTTTTAGTACTCTAAATTTAGTAAGTGTAGTCTTTGTTACCTATCCCAAACAAATCTGATAAAATAAATATATGATGTTTATTACATTTTACAAAGTAGTTTAAGAATGTTTCTTTTTCTCTCTCTCTTTCTTTCTTCTTTCTTTCTTTCTTTCTTTCTTTCTTTCTTTCTTTCTTTCTTCTTTCTTTCTTCTTTCTTCTTTCTCTCTCTCTCTCTCTCTCTCTCTCTCTCTTTCTTTCTTGTTTTTCTTTTTTCTTTCTCTCTCTCTCTTTCTTTCTTTTTTTTTAGAGAGAATTTTGCTATAGGGTGAATGCACTTGCTTGCCAGAGAGACAGAGAGAAATAGAAAGAGAGTGAAGAAAGTGAAAAATTACCCCCTTGTGGGATGACCATGTCACAGTTCCTTCTCCTCCATTTTCTTCTTGGGATTTTTGTCATGCACACACATGGGCCTGGCATGAGTTTCAAGCCCCTGGGTCTGGGACTCAAATGACTGCTGGCCTTGTGGTAGTCCAGCGCTATAATCACTAAGCAACCTACTGGCTTTCTCAGTTTGTTTCTTATCTTCTGCTTTGACATTTCTAAGCATCTTTCAAACTGCCATTAATTAGATGATTGTGTCTTATTCTAATACAATGTGCACCGAGATCATTATTTACAATAACAGATGTTTCTTTTTTATTTTTTTAAATTTTTAAAAATCATTTATTTATTTTTTATTTCATTTTCTTTTATACATTCAATCACATTATTATTTGGCTTACAAAATGGATATTTCAACAGGTGAACATTTTTTCCTGGTACAGTTGATAAAACTAAAAAATATCTTCAACAGATAATACCACATTTCTTTGTGCCATTAATGCTGTTTCTTAGACTCAGAAGCCCATTATCAATGACATATTAAGACAAAGGCATTTGGAGTGGCATGAAGGGGATCTTTCTGTTAAAAATTCCAAACATCAAATATAATTCATTACATTCTTTTCAAAGCAAAAATATTTTTGGATGTAGATAACTTTTGGCGAAATTTATTTCTGGACCAGCCTTGTGACTTAATGGTTAAGTGAGCCAAATCCCGCTTGGCCGACTATAGTTAAAATACTAGCTCTGGTGGCATTAAAAACACACCAGGTATACATCTGTGTATGCATGGCCAAAATAGCAACAAGAGAGAGTAATGGAGGAGAAGAAATTGTAGCATGACCACACCCCATTAGGGGATTGATTCCAAGTGGGAAAGACATAGAGCTAGCAATCAGAAGTTCTTTCTTAATGTAGTTTGTCTAATACAGTAACCCATTTAAAATGAACTAAGTAGTAAAGGTAATAATATTTAAGATAAATGAGCAGTTCATAAAATCCAAGGGCAGGACATTCAGTTTCATGAGGTACTGGAATCAGGAACAAGAAAGCAGTAGAAATACTGGCAGAAGTTCTCATTTCTGCATTCCTGACATATCTAATTCTTATTTATTAGCTCCCACTTCTCTGCTCCTCCTTCATGTCCTTCTTTCTTCTCTTACCTTCCTCCTCCCCTAGTTAACTTTCATCTTGTTGGTGTGCATATATACAAACATTGATAAGTTTCATAGTTCTCCAATTCAGAATTCCTTAAGTCAATCCCTACCTAGAGAACAGAGATCAAAAACAAACCATGAATTTTCTCTCAATTGCAACTTTCAAATTCCTGAGACAGAAAATCTGAGTGACTCAGATTGATCTGGTTAAGAAAAGAAGAGACCATCCCTATGAGTGGGTCGGAAGGTTCTGAGAGGAGAGGAGCATAGGTTGGGTAGTCACCATAAAATGTGTCTGCTGCAATCACACAAATAGGCCCTAGCAGAAAAAGACTAGATGAGTATGATAGGGAATGAATTACACAGAATAGGCTAGTTTATACTGTGAGAACAAACACCCCACAAATTTTTGTAGCTTAAAAAAAAACAAAAATATATTTCTTGCTCATTCTATGTGTCCCATGAAGGTTCATAGGGTCTTGCCTTATGTAGTCACTCAGGTTTTCAAACTTACAGATGCTCTAACATCTCAGAATGTATTTTCTGGTTGTTATAGCAGGGAAAGGGAGGTCTAGAGAGTCAAGCAATGACAATTAAGTGTTTGATACTACTTGTGATACATATCACTTCTGTTCAAATTTCACTGGCCAGAATTAGTCCATATAGACCTGTTTGACTTCAAGGAGGTGAGAGAATGGGGCCATCAGGTAGCATAGTGGTTAAGGCACTGGACTACCACACGGCTGACTGTGATTCCGGTCCTGATCGGAGGCTTGAAACTCATGCTGGGTGCATGTGCATATGTACCCAAAATCCTGCGAGGAGAATGAAGGCAAAGGAATTGTGGCATAACCACTCCCCCAGGAGGGAATGATTTCTCACTTTCTCTCTGTGTCTGTATTTCCAGCAAGTGCATGAACCCTATAGCAAAAATCTCTATTTAAGGGAGTGACAGATGGCATGGTGGTTAAGGGTGCTGGACTCCCACATGACCGACCATGGTTCAAGTCCCAGTCCTGGAGGCTTGCTTTCTCACTCTCCCTCTCTTCTCTCTCTCTCTCTCTCTCTGGAAAATTAAAATAATAATGATAAAGTTGAATAAAATAATTCTAAAATAAACTCTCTTTAAATAAAAAAAAGAGAAGTTGAGACAAGAACCTTATTCCTTCATACACTTGAAAATGGAGAACAAAATGCCAATGGGCATTAGATATTCATTAGAAACCAACATTTCTACTATGTGGATGAATGGGAAAGCTGCTGGTCTAGAAGTCAGGGTGCCTACAGGATGCTTTTCCAAGAATTTACTGTGTAACATTGAGTAATTCATATACTCTCTGTATCTCCTTTTCACCATATGTAAAATTGAAATAGACATATGGTTTCTTAGGGTCCTTTCATTTTTAATATTCTCCTAGTTTGGTATTTAGAGGTTGACAAATATGGGGAAAAACCATAAGTGATTATACAAAATGCAGCTTTGGGGGAGAGGGGTGGTCCCACTGGCAATGGGGATCCTCAAAACAAAGCTTAGTTGAAAAATTTTTTGGGAAAACTTGACTTCTGCAATCTGGGCTAATTTGGAAAAATGAGTCCTTTTTCTACTTCTTGATTTGAAAAATGATTCTACCTGTTTGTGATCCATGTTCCAACTTCAGAAAATCATACTCCTGAATAACATTTACTCTGAATTTTTTCCTCTTCCTTTTTGTACTCATCCTTATTATTTTATACTTTTTTGCTCCTTTTTCTTTTATTATTTTTTATTGTGCCCAAACTCCTCTACAATTAGTTTCTGAATTTTGTGGCGTCTTTTAAATGAAAGGGATAAATCTCTCTTTAATTTCTCTTTAAATAGAATAGAAAACACATATGTGGAGGTTTGTAGAAATGGGTGAGAAGACCCCCTAGTCATAAAATCTATTCCAGCTCCTATATCCTTGTTGTATCTAATTCACTGTTAATTTAATCCTGGGTGCTCATATAGATCTCTCAAAGTATTGTTGCTTCAGAGTAAAGTTTTCAGCTACTCAGGTCATGGAACTCACGTTTTCCTCATCTTTTTTTCCAAAGTCAGGCTTTTTGGACTGAGTGATATTAACCAACCTGAGACTGATTGATATACCACAGTGGTATCCTGATTGTTTATTTCTCCTTTTGTTGCCTGTGCTTTTGGTGTCATATCACCAAAAATCATTGCCAAGACCAATGTCACAATGATTTCTTTCTATGTTTTCTTCTAGGAATTTTACAGTTTCAGGTCTTGCTCTAAGTCTCTTATCCATTTTAGTTTTATTTTTGTGTATAGTACTAGAGTTCAATTTTATTTCTTTTGCATGTGATTATCAAATAATTTTTAAAATTCTCAAAAATGCAATATTTCCATAATTGCATATTCCTGACACCTTTATTGAAGATCAGTTGACCCATGGGTTTATTTTTGGCTTTCAATTCTGTTCCATTGTTCTATATATCTATTCTTAAGCTAGTACTGTTTGAGTTACTGTAGCTTTGTAATGTGTTTTTAAATCAACATTGTTCTTTCTCAGAATTATTTTAGATATTTTTTCTTTTGTGTTTCTCATGAATTATAAGGTATATTCATCTATTTCTGCACAAAATGATAGGGATTTAATAAAATTTGTAGATTGCTTTGGGTGTTATGAAAATTTGAACAATATTACATCTTCCAGTCCATAAATATGATTCTATTTCTATTTGTTTATAATTTCTTTCTCAATACTTTATATTTCTCAGTGTATACTTTGTTACGTTTATTTCTAATTATTTTATTCTTTTTAATGCTATTGTAAATGGGATTGTTTTCTTAATTCTTTTTTTGGATCGTTCATTAGTGTAGAAACAGCTGACTTTTGTAGGTTGATTTTTTATCTGCAACTTTACTAATTACAGTAATCGGTTCTAATAGTTTTATTGAGAATATTTAGGATTTTCTACTAAGAAGATGATGTTATCTGTGGGCAGAACTTATTTTACTTATTCCTTTCTGGTTTGGAAGACTTTTATTTATTTTTCTTACTTAATTGTCCTGTCTAGGACTTATAGTACTATACTGGATGGAAGTGGTGAGAGAGATTTGTTCTTGGTTTTTGAGGATAACATTTTAGTGTTTCTCTGCTGACTATAATGTTAACTGTGTGCTTTTATTTTATTATTATTTTTTTTTTTGAGAATGTTTTGCTATAGGACTCATGTGCTCACCAGAAAGAGAGAGGCAGAGACAGAAAGCAAGAAATCACCCTCCAGGTAGGATGGCCACCCCACAATCTCTTCTCCTCCATTCTCCTCTTGGGATCTTGGGCATGCGCACACACGCACCCAGTGTGAATTTAAGCCACTGGGTCTGGGACTTGGACCGTGGTCGACTACATGGGAGTCTAGCACCATAGCCATTATACCATCTACTGGTCCCAGCTATGTGCTTTTATTATATGACCTTTATTATGGTGAGGTAATTTCATTCTCTCCCTAGTTTGTTGACTTTTTTTTTAAATGAAAGTATGTTAAATTTTGTCAGATGTTTTTCTGCACTTCTTGAGATGATCATATGACTTTTATCATTCATTTAGTTAATATGGTGTGTCGATTTTATTGATTCGCATAAGTTTAACCCTTCTTGCATCCCAGGGATAATGATACTTTTGATGTGCTATTGAATTTGCTTTGCTAGAATGATATCAAGTTTATTTTCATGTATCTGCATCAGAGACAGTGGCCTATAGCTTTCTTTTCTTATAGTAGCTTTGTCTAGGTATGGTATAAGGGTAATGTTGGTCTTGGAAAACGAGTCTGAAAGTGTTCCCTTCTTTCCAATACTTGAAAGAGCTTGAGAAGAATTGACCTTAACTCTTTAAATGTTTGATTCTCCAGTGGTGCCATTTGGTCCTGGTTTTTCCTTAGGCGTAAGTTTCTTTTCTTTTCTTTTCTTTTTTAAATTACTGATTCAATTTCTTTATTGGTTATAGTTATTTATGTTTTCAATTTCTTCATGATTCAGACTAGGTATGTTGTGTGTTTCTAGGAACATATCCATTCTTTTCTAGGTTACCCAATTTATTGGCATACAGTTGTTCACATAGTCTTTATTTCTGTGGCATCCGTTGCAATGCTATCTCTTTCATTTCTGGTTTTGTTTTCTTAGTCTTGATAAATGTTTGTTGAACTTTTAAAGCACTAAATTCTTTAAATTTTTTTCTATTATTTTCTTTTCTCTATTTTATTTGTTTCTGCTCTAATCTTTATTATTTCCTCCCTTCTGCTAATTTGAGATTTGTTTGTTCTTTCTCTAGTTACTTTAAGTGTACAGTTTAGTTAATTTTGAGATTTTTCTTCCTATTTATTCACTTTTATTTATTTATTTTTTAAGCTTTTTTTGCCTTGGGGTTCATGCATTTCCCGAAAGAAAGACAGAGAGGGGAAAAGTGAGAAATCACCCTGCTGCAATTCCTTCTCCTCCATTCTCCTCTTAGGATTTCGGGCATGGATGCACATGCACCCAGTGTGAATTTCAAACTACTAGGTCTGGGGCTTGAACTGCATTAGGGCATGTGGGAGTCCAGTGCCTTAACCATCAAGTCATCTGCTGACCTCTATTTTCCTTTTTAATGTGGGTGTTTTTCACTATACATTTTACCCTTAATACTGCTTTTGCAGCATCTCCTGAGTTCTTTGTCTCAAAATATTTTACTTTTTTTTTACTAACATGTTTATTAAAAATTAAATAATCAAGTACTGTTTAAAATATTTTTTAAATTTTATTTTAAATTTATATATTCTACATTCATTCACTGTATATCATTGCAGCATACAAAATGAGTTTTCCCATCCAGAATACACTGTGTATCAGCTCAATCAAAGATATTACCATGCATGTTACCTTCAACAAATAATTGTCTCAAAATATTTTTCTAATAGTCAGAGGTGCATGAACTCACCAGAGGGATAGGGAGAAAGGGACCTCAGCAGAGACACAGGAAGAGAGGAATCGAGGAAGAGGGAGAAAGCACCTTCCTGTGGGGCATGGTCAAACCACAACCCCATCTCTGATTCTCCATCCTATCAGGATTTTGAATATATATGCACATGGAAATGTCTGTTTCTCATGTGGGATACAGTTCCCTTAATCACTAGGCCACAGGGCTGACCCGAAATAATTTCTTTTTATTTTTTAAAGTTTATTTATTTTGTGAGAGAGAGAGGAGAGAGAATAAGAGAGATTTTTAAAAGAGAAGCACCTTCAACAAAGTTTCATGCCATAATATTCCCCACTGCCTTCCTAGCCAGCCAGAATCACAGGTGCACACTCATGCACCAACACATATGGGTTGACTCAAGAACCAACCTGGTCTTCCATATGTCATCTGAAATCATGAAGTGGTATGCTACTGCTATACTTAGATTCTGCCTCAAAATATTTACCTCTGGTTTCTTAAATGGCCCAAATCTATAAACTTTTTTCTTTTTAGAGGATTTTTTGCTATAGGGCATGTGTGCTCATCAGAAAGAAAGAGAGAGAGAGAGAGACAGAGAAACAGAAAGCAAGAAATCACCCCTGGGGGGATGGCCATGCCACTATCCCTTCTCCTCCATTCTCCTCTCAGGATCTTAGGCACACACGCACAAATGCCTGGCGTGAGTTTAAGCCACTGGGTCTGGGACTTGAACTGTGATCAACTACATGGGAGTCCAGAGTCATAGCCATTATGCCAACTGCTGGTCCCCCCAAAGGTTTGTTAAGAATATGCTGTTTAGTTTCCAAATATTTATGAAATTTTAAAATTTCTTTCTGCTATTGATTTACTAGTTTCATTTTATTCTTAAATTTATTAAGACTTGTTTTTTGATCTTTGATGTGATCTATCCAATGGAATATTCCACGTGTGCTTGAGAAGAATATGTATTCTGTTGTTGTTACTGTATATGTGTGTTAGGTCCATTTGGCGTGTAAATTTGTTAACGTTTTCTGTTTTTCCTACTGATCTTTTGCATGAATGTTCTATCCATCATTAGAAGCAAGATATTGACATCTACTATCGTTGTTTTGTTGTCCAGTTTTCTGTTCAGATCTGTCAATATTGGTTCCATATACTTAAGTGTTCTGATCTTGGATGAATATACATTTATAATTATAACATCTTTCTGGTGATTTTAACCTTTTATCTCTATAAAGTACCTTTCTATGTTTCCTGTGACAGATTTTTATTTGAAGTCTGTCTGTTCTATGTATAGCTATTCCCGCTATATTTTGGTTGCCATTTGCAAATAATACCCTTTGGCATCTTTTCACTTTCAGCCAATGTGTGTTCTTAAATCTAACGTTAGTCTCTTGTGAACAGTACACGGCTGGAGGCAGAAGGGAACAGAACAGCCCTTCTTCAAGAACCAGCTCCATGGCTCCTGCGATCTAGCCATTTTGGGGGAAACAGAGGAATGAAGAGGTCCCACCAATGATTCAGCCTCCGGTATAGAAAACTCGCGTGGTAGGAAGACTCCTCTCAGGCCTCCTTTCTCTGTATCTGTCATTGTCTCTCTCTAACTCTGACTCTGTCTCTGACTCCTCTCTCTCTCTCTTTTTAAATTTTTGCTTTTTAGAATATTGTTTAAGGTGAGGCATCTTTCTGGGCCCGTTGGCCCCGCCTAGCCCTTTATCTTGTTAATAATTCCCTCTCCCTCTCCCAACCCAGGAGAGGCAGAAGGGAACAGAACAGCCCTTCTTCAAGAACCAGCTCCATGGCTCCTGCGATCTAGCCATTTTGGGGGAAACAGAGGAATGAAGAGGTCCCACCGATGATTAAACCTCCAGTATAGAAAACTCACGTGGTAGGAAGACTTCTCTCAGGCCTCCTCTCTCTGTATCTGTCTTTGTCTCTTTCTAACTCTGACTTTGTCTCTGACTCCTCTCTCTCTTAATTTTTGCTTTTTAGAATTTTGTTTATGGTGAGGAATCTTTCTGGGCCTGTTGGCCACTCCTAGCCTTTTATCTTGTTAATAATTCCCTCTCCCTCTCCCCACCCAGGAGAGGTGAAAGGGAACAGAACAGCCCTTCTTCAAGAACCAGCTCCATGGCTCCTGTGATCTAGCCAT
>NW_006159984.1:1053357-1058807 GCF_000334495.1 Tupaia belangeri chinensis | reverse complement strand
TGAACTTGCTATTGAAAGTAGTTAGATTACTTACGATATTGTGAGATCAATGAAATGTTGGGGGAAAAGGAATGGAAGATAACTGTAGACAGCAGAGATAGTGTAATAAGAGAGTGGAATAGGGCAGAGGGTCATACATGGGGTAAAAAATATATATACATGAAAGTAGAAATGGAATATTATGAATGATAACAAGCATGATTAAGCCACTATCCAGTTTATTCTAGATGAGAAACCACATTTTGTATGTTGTGATGATGCTCAGGAATGAATGTAAATTAATAAAAAAAATTTTTCAGAAGAAAAAAAAAGGCATTAAAAATACCTATCTGATGACTACAGTAAGCTATAGGTAGGTGCTACTTTATAGTATGTTAATTCTATTCACTGAGGTTTATGCGTAAAGTCAGACTTGTGTTCATGGATATGTATATATCAGCTGTGCTCGATATTGAAAATATTTAGATTTATTAAGATATTTAGTGAAACAATAAAATGGGGGAGGCAGAGAAAGCAACAATAGATACCAGACACAATGTGGGAGGAGGGTGGGAGATGGCAGAGGGTGAAATAGGGAAGAGACAGGGAAAATGGAAAGGTAGCCCCCATCCCCAGGGAAGATGGCCATGCCACAAACCCTTCTCCTCTTTTCAGGATTTTGGCCACACATGCACGCATATTCAGCATATTTTTCAAGGAACTCGATGCAGGAGTTGAACTGCACAGTATATTATGTAGGATCCAGCTGCTTTAATGGCCACATCACCTAGATGGCCCTCCATCTCGTTTTATGTCATAGATATCACAAATTACATCTTCTTGCAGTGTGTGTCCATTAACATAATTTTAACTTTTCCAAACATAGTGTTCTTGGTTGGCAGATTGTTTTCCACCATCAGTTTGTATGTATCAGCCCACTCTCTTCTGGCCAGCAAGGTTTCTGCTGAGAATTCCAATACTTGTCAAATGTGAGCTCCATTTTACACTATTAATCGCTTGTTTCTTACTTTCTTTCAAAATTCTCTGTTTATATAGAATTTTTTCTAATTTGCTTATGATGTCTTAGTGTATACTTCTGTGGGTCCTATTTGGGGTCCATTGAGTTTCTTTAATCTCTTTATCAGTTTCCTCTTCAGATTTGGGAAGTTTTGTGTTATTCTTCCTTTTCTTATTTTTAAAAGGCATTTATTTATTTCTTCCATAAAAGAGATAGAAGGAGACAGAGATATAGGTACCTACAATAGGGCTTTCATAATCTACCCCCAGTCTCAGCCAGCTTGGATAATGGGCATGTACATGCATGCCCAGCATATAGAGGGAGGCCTCAAAACCTTTCCACGTAGATCCAGCATTGCAGCGTTGCATTACTGGTGTGCCACTGGCTAGCCCATATATTTTTAAATGATTTCCCTTTCTCTGTCTCATCTTCTGAAACTTCATAATGTATGAATTGAACCTCCTGATGGTTTTCCATAGGACCTTTAGGCTTTCTTCATTCCTTTTCATTCTTTTCTGTTTCTTTTCCTCTGACTGGATACTTTCAAATAACTTGTCTTCATGTTCACTGATCTTGTCTTTTGCTTAATTGTGTCTGTTGTTAAACACCCCTAGTAAAGGGCCAGCAGGCGGCATGATGGTTAAGGCAATGGACTCCCACATGACAAACTGCAGTTTAAGTCCTAGACCTGGTGACTTGATTTCTCACTTTCCCTTTCTCTCTCTTTCTCTGTCTCCCTCTGGTCAAATTAGAAACAAACATAATAATGAATAAAATTAAATAATTCTTTTTTAAAAAATCCTCTAGTAAAATAAAATTTTGCTTGTTTGTTGCATTTTTCTGCTCCAAAATATCTTTTTTCCCCCTCATTTTTATTTTCTCTCTGTTGAAATTATTACTTTGTTCAATTATTGTTCCCTGAGCTTGATGACCATTTTTAAGGTGGTTATTTTGAATTCATCATCTGATAATTTGTATACCACCACTGTAGGGTCAGTTTCTAGAGATTTACTGTTTTCTTTGATTTAGCCATTTAACTTTTTTCTTTCTTAGAACTTTATTTTGGTATCCACACATTTGAGAAATCAGCCACTTCTTCCAGTCTTTATAGATTGGTTTTGTATAGGAAAAGGCCTTTATGAATCTGCCCACCTAGAAATTCGAGGAGGAGGTGGGGGACAGCTCTCAATCCTTTTCTGTGCATGTGTCTTTCTAGACTTGTGTTTGTAGATTCTTTTTTTAAAATTATCTATACATTCACTCACTATACATCATTTAGATTGTAAACAGATTTTACCCAACATGATATACACTACACACCAGGTGAGTTGAGAATACTATACACTATGTCATCAACAGGCAACAAACTGTATCTTGTAAATTAGAGGGATCAGTTGGTTCCTTTTTTTTTAAGGAACATAAGATCTTTTGCTCCCTCTGGTGTCTGTCTGCCGTATCACAGGTCCACTGAAGAAATAGCACTTGGCTCATGATGTTTTTGTTCTCAGAGGCTCCCAGGCATCTGAAGTATGCTGAATCCCATTAGTACTCTGAGATAGGCAAGAGGCCAGCACCTTGGGAAGACACCTTGAAGAGTCAAACTTTTTAATGTATGGTTCCATCTTCTCTTTAGCTCCAGAGGAAGAAACTGGGAATTCAAGGTTTTTCTTGATCATTCTATTGTGCTGGCAGGATGGACTATGGTAAGAGAATACCACAAATTTTCATACCTGCTTCAGTGTAGCTGCTTTCATGCTTGTCTGAGGTACAGAAGCCTCTTAATTGGTTTCTAGTTTTCTCACAAAGGGAATTGCTTCATATATTGTTAAAGTGTTGTCTGTGTGGGAGTATGGAGGATCTGGGGCTTTCTATTCCACCATCTTGCTGTTGTCACCCCTCTCTCAGATTTATTTTAATATTGATAGGTTGGAGCAGTTTTAGAGAAATACCCTACCTCGTTTTCTTGACTGGATTTTATGGACTTTATTAATACCTAACAAATAATCTCTCAGGATGAGTCATTTATTCAGGTGATTAATTTTTCCCATTGTGTGTTTATTATTTGTTAGAGCCTTACCTTATTACATTGGTTTTATTATTTTTGAGACAAGAAAATATTATTTTCCTGACCTTGTCCCCACAATTTGGACAAACCTTGCTATTTTCCCTTATATGCTCATTGCATTACTGCCATCTTTAGTTTGAGAACTCTGCCTGTCTTGTTCATCATCAAATTCTCTAACAGAGTGGAGGTTTAGTAAACATTCTATGTTAATGTTTGGAGCCTATCTGAATTGGAAAAACACTGTTAAAGTTCTCTGGAAGGTCACTGTTAAAATGGAAATGTATTATCTAGAACAAACAATACACTGATTCATTAGAGTCTACTAATGCATTAGTAAAACCCACAGGCTAAACTTACTTCACTTTGCAGTAGTAGAGCTGTGAAGAACAGTGTGTGACATCATGGGAGAGGAAGAGGCAACATTAGAGTATTAGGTGCCAAAATAGAGTACGCTGAATGATGTTCCCTTAATTGTGAAATATAATGTTAACTTATTGAGAGACTTACTTCCATAGACATTAAAATAGTAGTTATTTTCCTCCTGGGAACAACCTTTGGCAATATGCGCTGGGAACATTTAAAATTTGGGTTTCTGTTGAAGTCCATTTATACTTTTTTTCTCTTGGGAGATGCAGTTTTTATGTGGGGGTGATTGAAATAAGGTTTTTATATTCTTTTATTTATTTATTTATTTTTTTGGAGAGGTTTTTGCCATAGGGTGTGTGTGCTCGCCAGACAGACAGAGAAACAGACAGACAGAAAGCAAGAAATCACTCCCCAGGGGGGATGGTCACGCTGCAATCCCTTCTCCTCTCGGGACTCTCGGGATCCTGGGCACGTACGCACATGTGCCCAGTATGAGTTTAAGCCACCAGGTCCGGGACTCGAACCGTGGTCGACTATATGGGAGTCCAGCAACATAGCCATTACGATAACTGTTGGTCCTAGTTTTTATATTCTTAATGGGTCATTATAAATGTTCTAGAAAAACCCATAGGATTCTGAGGTTATCTTAAAAGCAAATGTTAACTAGAGACATATAAAATCCAATATTTTTAACTCTATTGTCAGAGGTGCTACAGGAAGAAACTGGATTGTCTCTTTATTGTTTGTTATATCCTCAGAAACATGAGGAGTAACCACAGTCCCACTATGATTATTCTCAAATTTTTTGAGAACTCTAGCTTTGCACCAAGAATATTTGAGATTGATGATTATTTTATAGCTTTTGTAGACTTCCTGATAATAGTATTCTTTTTTCACTCTCTGACTTTCATATAAAGTCATTGACAGCTTGACAAAGACCCATTACTGGAGTACCCTTCACCTGGCAGGCAGTACCTGGGTGTTATTACATGAATTTTAAAATTTCTTAGTGATGTATTCTTTGGCTGTTGTGCATGACCCGCAAGTGACCAAAGACTGAGTTGGGGCTATTTATGCTCATTTGTCAGACAATACTCCCATAAGTTATAGCTGTATTATCACATCTGTTTTTCAGTTTGTTATAGTCTGCCCATTGCCTTGTTAAGAATGATGCCTTACATATCCAATATCTCGTGAGGCAAGGGAGCACACCTGTAGTATTTTCTTTAGAGATTTATTTATTTTTTATTTCAGAGTCCTCTTTTCCTTGCTACTACCTGGAATTATTATTTTTTTCCTCATATTTTATATTCCACCCTAAAAATATTCTTGCAAACCTTTGGTCAGCAAAAACACAGGGCTTATTACTGGCTATGCTCATGGATTTTTTTTTTTTCTTAGCCACTTTGTCCAGTAGCCATTTATTTTTGCCCTCAGGCTCTGAAGAATTTCTCTGCTTGCATCTCTCTCTTTTTTTTGGAGAGGTTTTTGCTATAGGGCGTGTGTGCTCCTCAGACAGACAGAAGTGAGAAATGACCCCTCGGAGGTATGGCCACGCTGCAATCCTTTCTCCTCCATTCTCCTCTTGGGATCCTGGGCATGCATGCACATGTGCCTGGCGTGAGTTTAAGCCACCGGTTCCAGGACTCAAACCACGGTCGACTACATGGGAGTCCAGCAACATAACTATTACCTTAATTGCTGGTCCCCTGCATTTCTTCTTTACAGCTAACCTTAACTACTTTTTCTTTCAGAGGTTCTGAAACCCTAGGGAGCAGCATGCAGTACTTTATTTTAAGCCTTCTGCTATTTTCAAAGCAAGAACAAGACCTTGATCCAAGTTCTCATGTGACTACACATTGGCCTTCAAGACTCATTGCAAACTACAGAGCTTGGAATCAAAGTACTGTAGGTTATACCCCCATTCTACTTACTTGAACTTATCTCTCTCTTTTTTTTTATTATAAATTTTATTTTTCTCATCACAACACACATATGAATTTTCCATCCAAAATACACTGT
>NW_006159984.1:1052481-1053183 GCF_000334495.1 Tupaia belangeri chinensis | reverse complement strand
CCCCAATGCCTCCCGCCCCCCCCCATTAAATTGTTCTACCAATGAATTCAATAAGTCCAAGTATATCCACTAGCTAGCACAGCTGACATATCCTTACACATGTATCCAAATCTGATCCTAAGCATAAACCCCAGGGAGTAGAATGAACATACTATAAAGTAGACCCCAGTTGTGTCCATACAACTCTCTACAGTCATCAAATGTGCATTTTTTTTTCCTCCTGCTTATTATTTTTTTTTTTATATTAAATTATATTGCCTAACACTCATTCCCTGAGTATCATCACAACACACCAAGTGTAGTTTCCCATCTAGGATAAACTGCATAGTGTCTCAATCAAGCATGTCGTCACCAATACTGTTCCATTTCTACTTTCATACATATAAATATGTTTTTTATCCTATGTTTGACCCTCAGCCCTTTCCCCCTCTCCCAATTACTCTATCTCTTCTATGGACAGCTATCCTCCAGAGGGGTCATTGAAAATGCGATACCTGCGAGTAGAGGGAGAGGGGCCAGGAGTCCAAAGTTTTTAACAATAGGGAAAATAGATTCCATTCAAGGTTGGATCAAGTGTGGGTCTCGTGCAGTTCCGCAACTGTAGGTGAGTCTCCATGGAATACAGTCTCCGGAAGGCAGTTCTGGCAAGCAGAGTTGACCATCAGTTGATGCGGCACAGCAGCCATCTTGTGGTTAGCAGGA
>NW_006159984.1:1046597-1049609 GCF_000334495.1 Tupaia belangeri chinensis | reverse complement strand
GCGCGGGCCCGCTGCCCCCCCCCCCCCCGCCCCCGCTGCCGCCGCGCCTCTTTACTTTTTCAATATTAGCCTTTTCAAACTACCTTTCTTTGTACAAAAGAAGATGCCCTCCAACAAAAAGGAAAAAAAAAAGTTTTCAAATGGATTTTGTTGACAAACAAAAAGCATAAAATAAGCATAAAATAGAAAAATGGATCCATTCTGCGTAAAGGTACAGAAGAAGGTTCAAAGACACTCCAACTCCCTTCCCTCATCTCCAAGTCTAAGGGTTCCAACTAGGGCTGAATTTTCATCAAAATCTATGTGAATAACAGCCTTCAGAGTCTTTCAATGCACAGCTGGTAATAGTCTTTAAGGTGGCCTTGGTCCAGTGGAATGTCTTATCCTGATGAGGTCATTCTCTCTCTCTCTCTTTTTTTTTTCTGAGAGAGATTTTTGCTATAAGGTGTGTATGTTCACTGTAGAGATAGAGCGACAGAGAGACAGAAAACAAAAATTCACCCCCTCCAGGGGGGGATGACCATGCCACAATCCCTTCTCCTCCATCCTCCTCTCGGTATCTTGGGCACCCAAGTATATGTGCCTAGCATGAATTTTAAGCTGCCAGGTCTGAGACGCAAACCACGGTCTACTATGTGGGAGTCCAGCAACATAACCATTATGTCATCTGCTGGTTCCACTCTATTTTAACCCTAACATGTCATAGTCATTTCAAACTTTAAGCCTTTGTCTTCTTGCTTATTCCCTCTTTTAGTTTACTTTGTTCCTAATAACAGAAAATACCTGAAACTGGGTGATTTATAAAAATAGAGGTTTATTTAGCTCACAGTTTGAAGGTCCCAGGTGCAGGGAACATAACTAGTGAGTGTCTTGTAGAGTCCTTATCATATCACAAGGGTGAAGAGAGAGCAAATTGGCTATTGAGAAGTCTCTTTGTTCTGGTCCATTCCCTTTCCATATAAACCCATTAGAACCAATCATGGGAACCCCATGCTAATGACATAATCCTAACTTCTTTCTGAAGACCCCATGTTTGACATTATAATTGAATCAAGTTTTCATCCTCTTATTCTGTTACAATGGCTCAACAAATTAAATTTTTAGGGCACATTCAAACTATAGCACTCCACAAATGGTCTTATTCCCCTGGTTATACTTTGTCTCCACTATACCAGACCATACTTACCTCCAAGTGCAGATCCCAGTTTCATTCTCTTCCACAAACTTTTCCTAATTACCACATTTACACTGACCTCAAGCCTCTCTAATCTGCTATAGTAGTTTTGATTCACAATGCTCTTCTGAAGTGCTGAGCAGTTTTGTACATAATGAGTCATCTTTCTAAGTAAAATATAAATCCCTAAGGATCAGAAATTGGTATATTCTCATCTTTGTATACCATAAAAATGTAGCCTAGCCCCAAGTTTTGCACATGGTAGACATTGAAAATACATTTGTGAAATATAAATTCAAAAAAAATTTAAAAGTTAACCCTGTAAAAGCTCTTAAAAAATATCACTCGACAAGAGCCAGAGGGTAACATGGTGATTAAGGCACTGGACTCCCACATAGCCGACTGTGGTTTGAGTCCCAGACTAGGCAGTTCGATTTCTTACTTTTACTTTCTTTCTCTCTCTCTGTCTCTCTGGTGAGTGCATGTATCCTATAACAAATTAAAGAAATAATAATAATAAATAAAATATGATAAATAATTCTTTAGAAACATTATGTGATTTAAAGATGTACAAAAAAAGCAAAACTTTGGACAATATACTTACCATATGATCCAGCAGTCATACCCTTAATTATACCCAAGATAAATGCAAAACTGTGTTCAAATAAGACATCTTTCTACGTTAGGAAATATATCATTTCTGAGTTTCATTGTTGTGATGTAACATTATCTATTTAACTATCATTTCTTGGACATTAGGTTTCAAATATAAAGTTGTAATGAACATGCTTATACATACATCTACTCCCATTTGTCTGTTTCATAAGAATAAGCTAAGATACCTATAATAGCAATGGCTAAGCATTTGGTTTGTTTTAAGTGAATATTTTCAAATTGTCCTTCAGAGAAATCAGCTTACACTCCTGAAAATAGCTTCTGAGAGTGTCTGTTTCTCCATCTCCATTCTAATACTAGATATTATAGTGTAATTTATTTTTTTCCATTTTCTTAACTCCCAAAAGAGATCTCATTGTTGTTTCTTTGATTTCTTGTGATAATTTTAGTTTTTCTCACTTTGTTGTCCTTTTCTGTTTCTTTGCTTATGCGTTGCTTATTCATGTTTTTTTCTATCTTTTAAAATTAGATGTTTCCATTTTATCTATTGTTTTGTAAGACCCAAGTATATGCTTATATTTTCTATCTCTTTACATTTTTGTCTGTTCCAAATATTCTTTTTTATCACATTTTATTGATTCACAAAAGACCTCAATTAAACTAGATACTATCAATAGTAAGTACAGTTGATATAAACTTATCTATGAAAACATGTCTGATTTTAGCCATAAAAATCTCTGAGTAGAATGAACATATTATAAAGTAGCACTTAGCTGAGGATATATAGCTTACTGCAGCCTTAAGTAGGTATGTTTTTTTTTAATTTAATAAATCAAAATAAAAAAATGTTAAGTAAAATTTGCTTACAACTTAAAGCTAGGAATAAAGGTTAAAATTCTCTTCAAACAGTAGGTAGATATTAAAAAACTTTAAAAAAAGATATTAACAAAGCTAAAATATAGTAACAAGTGCACTGTAATTTTCTTCTGAAACATTCTTTTCTCTCTCTATTTCCCCTTTTACTAAAGAGAAATATAAACTAACTTAGTTTCAAAAAAAGTTTAGTCTCAATTTGGTCTGTTATTTGCACAAAGCCCCATAAGAATATTAATTGATTTAGTTGGTTTTATTGGAACCTTTTATAAGGAACTTTAGATTAGATTCTTTTTTTTTACATTTAAAAAAAATTTATTCATTCTCTACATTAATTCACTATACATCAT
>NW_006159984.1:1043011-1044977 GCF_000334495.1 Tupaia belangeri chinensis | reverse complement strand
GCAGGCGCGGTGGCCACACGCCAGCCCCGAGTGCGAGAATGTGCGCGGGACCCAGCGCCACCTCCCGTTTGCCCGCCCACCAGAGAAAGGAAGGATAGCGACCTTGGCTGGTCTGCACCGCCGGCCCGCGTAGGCCCTGAGCGTGGGACACACCCAGTGCCAGAGAGGCAGTGGGGCCAGGTGGCCTGGGCTGCGGCACACGGAGCAGAGCCCTGGCCGCGCAGCACACGGAGCAGAGGCCCGCCGCGCAGGTCCGGCCCAGATTAGATTCTTTTTAAAAAAAGGATACTGAATCAAGTCAGGAACTCACCTTCTAACTGTGTCTTTAATTACCTGTACTTGAGAGTATTTTGGGCCTGTCAGAAAGTGACATTCTTTACCTACCTCCCAGGCAGAACAGTTTATGGTACCAGGCAATCTATCCAAGAGCTTCTGTTGACTTTTTTAAGATCTACCTTAGTTCTTTTTTATTTTTAATTTGAATTTATTTATTTTCATTCATTCACTAAACATCATTTCAGCATACAAAATGAGATTTTCCACCTGGAATACAGTGTATAATGGCTCAATCAAGCACATCAACATATGTGTTATCATCAACAAATAATTTTCCATTTCTTGTTTCCTGTATATTTTGCTTTTTTCCCTATCCTTGATTCCCTGTCTCTCACCCTCTGCCATCTCCCGCCTTCCTCCCACACTGTCTCTGATATCCATGGTTGCTTTCTACGTCTTTATTAATGAATCTAAATATTATGAATAGCAAGTGCAACTGATATGAACACACATCTGACTTTAGGCATAAACCTCAGTGAGTAAAATGAACATATTATAAAGTAGCACCGAGCTGGGGCTATATAGCTTACTGCAGTCATCAAATAGGTATTTTTAATGCATTTTTTTAAATTTAAAGAAAAACAGTTTTTGTGTTTTTTTTTTTCCCTGAAACCTTCTAAAATTAATTAATTTATATTCATCCCCTAAACATCATCACCGCATACAAAACGTGGTTTCCCATCCAGAATATACTACATAGTGGCTTAATCATGCATGTTATCATCAATAATTTTTCATTTTTAGTTTTACCCTTATGTCTGACATTCTGCCATTTCTCACCCTCTTCTCACACTATCTCTGGTGTTTACAGTTGTCATACATTCCTTAACATCTAACTACTTTCAATAGCAAGTTCAGCTGGTAATTTCAAGATAAGCAGTTTGGAAATGCTAAGGAACTTTGCTTAAAACTTAAAGCCAGGAAACAGGTTAGGATTCTGTTCAAATAGTAGGTACATGAACCTATCAACACCTCAAGACAGGACAAAAACCCTTAAAACCAGACAACAAAGCCTGGAAGAAAATCAGCAATGTTTTAGTCAAAAGTCATAAAATGCTATTTCACCAGTTCAGTCTCACTTACTAAATATATCTTCTGTTCCGTCTTCCCGATTGAATTCTGGGATATAATATATTCAGCTCCAGACTTGTTCCTATGATTAAGTTGGCCATTTTCTTAGTTTTTGAATTCTTAATTCTGTGTGCCTTTATTTAATTTCCCTGATATAGCATACCCTTGAGAACTTCTTGGAGATCTGGTCTGGTGCTGCTAAAGTCGTTCAGGTTTTGTTTATCTGAGAATGTTCTTGCCTTTTCTTCCCATATGAAAGATAATCTTGCCAGGTATTCTTGGTTGAAATTGCTTTTCTATTAACATTTTGAATATATTTTCCCATTTTTCCCTTGCTCACATTGTTTTCGATGAGAGGTCTGCTGTTAGCCTGATGGGATATCCTTTGTAGGTAACTTGATGTTTTTCTCTTGCCAATCTGAGTATCTACTCTTTGTCTGTGGTTTTGGTCAGTCTGGCTATAATGTGTCTTGGAGATGATCTTTATGGGTTGATTTTATTTGGGGTCTTTTGTACTTCTTGGGACTGGATTTTTGAGTGACTGTCTAGGGTTGGAAAC
>NW_006159984.1:1016782-1042938 GCF_000334495.1 Tupaia belangeri chinensis | reverse complement strand
TAATGGCTGAATAGTATTCCATAGAGTATACGTGCCACAGTTTTTCAATCCATTCAGCCATACGAGGGCATTTGGGTTGGTTCCATGTCTTAGCAATCGTGAAAAGTGCCACAATAAACATTGATGTGCAAGCACTTTTCCAATGAGAAATTCTTCTGTCCTTTGGGTAGATGCCAAGATATGGGATTGTTGGATCATATGGCAGTTCTATTTGTAGATTTTTGAGGAATCTCCAAATTTTCTCCACAGTGGTTGGACTAATTTACATTCCCACCAGCAGTGTGAGAGAGTTCCCCTTTCACCACATCCCCACCAACACTTATCATTCTTTGTATTTTTAATCTTAGCCATTCTGACTGGGGTTAGGTGGTATCTCATTGTTGTTTTGATCTGCATTTCCCTTACAATGAGGGATGTTGAGCATTTTTTCATATGCCTTCTGGCTATTCATATGTCATCTTTTGTGAGTGTTCTTTTCAACTCCTTCTCCCATCTTTTAATAGGGTTCATCATCTTTTTTCCAAACAGCTTCTTTAGTTCCTTATGTATTCTGGTTATCAATTCTTTATCTGATGCATAGTTTACAAAAATATTTTCCCATCTGAAGGATTTCGATCCACACTAATTACTGTGTCTTTTGCCATGCAGAAACTTCTTAGTCTGATGTAATCCCACTTGTCTATTTTGGGGATTATCGACTGTGCTTTAGGGGTCTTATGTAAGAAGTCTTTCCTTACCCCAATGTCTCCCAGAGTTTCCCCAGTGTTTTCTGGAAGCAGTTTAATAGTTTGGGGTCTTAGATTTAGATCCTTGATCCACCTTGACTTGATTTTTGTCAAAGGTGACAGGTAGGGGTTCAGATTCATCTTTCTACAGGTGGAAATCCAGTTTTTCCAGCACCATTTGCTGAAGAGGTTTTCCTTTTCCCACTGGATTGACTGGTCCCCCTTGTTGAAAATTAGTTGACTCAATTATTGGGAATTTATTCCTGTGGACTCATTTCTGTTCCATTGGTCCACATGTCTGTTCTTGTGCCAATACTATGCTATTTTGATTACCACAGGTTTGTAGTATATTTCTGGGTCAGGGAGTGAGATGCCGCCCACTCCACTCTTCTTTTGTAGAATTGCTTTGGCAATTCAGGGTCTTTTATTATTCCAGACGAATTTTATGATTGTCTTTTCTAAATCTCTGAAGAATGTGTCTGGTACTACCAATGCCCTTACGAG
The DNA here is from genome assembly GCF_000334495.1 of Tupaia belangeri chinensis. Lineage (NCBI taxonomy): Eukaryota > Metazoa > Chordata > Mammalia > Scandentia > Tupaiidae > Tupaia > Tupaia belangeri. Next base: position 1,041,709 of record NW_006159984.1, on the reverse strand, counting down.
TCTCTTCACCTTCTAGGATACCCATTATCTGGATGTTTGGATGTTTGATGGTATCTAGTATTTCTTGTATAGTATTGTCTTTTTTTTTATCAATTGTCTTTGTAGTGCATTTTTCTAGGCCAGCAATTTTCTCTTCTACGTATGAGATTCTATTTTCTGTATGATCTAGTCTGCTTTTAATACTTTCAAGGGAGATTTTGACTTCCTGTATTATATCCTTCATCTCTAAAAGGTCCATTTGATTCTTCTTTAAAGTGTGTAATTCCTCTTTTAGATCTTGCAAGAATTTCCTCTCCTTCTGGAACTCTTCAACTCCTTTCTCCTGTCTCTTCTGCAGTTCATTGTCTCTCTTCCACCTCTGTTACCTTCACCATTATGAATATTCTAAATTCTTTATCAGACATTACCATGATTTCCATTGAACTGTATGTTGATGAAGATGAGCTATTCTTTTCTCTGGGAGGAGTGGTATTTTCTTGATTTCCCATATTTCTTGTGGCCCTGTGGTGATTTCTAGTCATTTGATGGATGGTGTGTTTCTTCCCAAACTTAAAGTTCAACCTGAATATTCAGGAACGTGCAGAAAGAGGTGATCTGGAATCTCATTGCCATTCCATTTTGATCCCTTTTTTTTGCAGCAGATTCAGTAGATATTGAGGAAAATGTTAACCCTAATCGTATTTGAATGTTTGGCTATAGTTCTTTTAGATCAGTCTAGAAACACAGTGAATGGAGATTGAAGAGCAGAGAGATGAGATAAAAGAGAAAGAAAAGGAAATAGTGAGTAAAAACAAAAGCAACAACAATAACAACCAAGAAACAGAGAAAAAGAGAAGGAAAAAATTAAAAAAAAATCAACTAAAATTATTATTTTTTTTCAAAAAGCAAAAAGTAGAAAACTATGCAGGAGCCATGAAGACGTGTTGTCTTCTGAATATCTGTCCCTTGCCTCTCCTGGGTGGGAGGGAGAGAGGGGATTATTAACAAGATAAAGGGAAAGGAAAGGCTGAAAGCTGAGAAAATACTTTACCTTAAAAATTTTTTAAAAGAAAAAAATTACCAAAAAAAATGAGAAGACAGAGACAGAGGCAGAGACAGACAAAAACAAAGACAGAAAGCTTGAGAGGCTTCCTATCACTCAAGTTTGTGGGCTGGAGGCTAAATTATCAGTTGAAAATCTTCATTTCTCTTATTTCCCTGAAATCACTAGTTCTCAGGAGAAGAAGTAGAGAGCTACCTTAGTTCCTTAGGTTTCTGGTCATATCTTAAGATATGACATTCCAGTTGAAGACTTGGCAATAATCAGTATTTTCAATTTCTGAATCAAGGCAACAGAAATTATTGAACTTATGCAAATAACTATCCTGCCACAGAATAAGAATACTCACAAATATTTTCCATTTCCAGAGTGGTCAGGAAAAGAGAAAAGTTCATGTTTCAATGAAAAAAAAATAACAAATTGCTGAACCTATCAACAGCTCAAAAGAAACCAAAAAATCCTTAAATCTGAAAGACAAAGAACAGTAGAAAATCAGTAATGTTTTAGTTAAGAGTCATAAAATTCTATTTCACCAGTTCAGTCTCATGTAATTAGTCTTTCTTCTGTTGAATTAGCAGTGTTACTGTGGTTTGTTCTTTCCGTTTAAATGCTGGAAGTTAACAATCAACGTTATTATTGATATTTACAGACTTTTCCCTACCATTGTTTCCCTGTAACTTTGGTTCATTTACCTTATAAAATTTTAAATTTTTTACTTAGTAAAATATATTAATTCTTTCTTTTATGATTTCTGTTTCTGAGGTCATATCAAGAAAGACCTTTCTCATAATTTATTCAATTATTTTACATCTAAGAAACTCCCCATGGATAACATTCACTTCTTCGAAGTAGCAATGCTCTAGGGAAGTGCTGATTAGCTTGTGTTTCAGAAGAAAAATGTCCTTTTCTCCCCAGGATATTTGTCATCCTGTCCACTTAGCCCAAAGCCCTATGACTACTCATAAACTGATTTTACTTCTATGTACATTTCCAGCATGTATTTGTCTCCATTGTGTGTCTGAAATTAACTGCAGAACATTTAAACTATTCAAAATTGAATATATCATTCTTCTTTTTTATAATTGCTTTTTATTGTTGTATACATTTTAATATGTACACACCCAGATACATACTCACCCCATTTTATCCCACAAATAATTTAATAAAATGTTGTTATCAAAATCTTTAGACTTCTCTTATATGTATCTTGTTTCTACTTTACTTGCTTCTTTAAGATAAGAATTTATAGCAGCAGGGGGAGGAAGTTTTCAAAGAAAAAAATCCTCTATAGACACCTTTAATGTTTAGTATAAAGGGGAATAATCCAAAATATCATTAGATTTGAATAAATTCACTACATCCAGAACAAAAGTGAATGCACATTTAAAAAAATATTTTATATTTAAAATTTGCAGAAAAGTTGCAAAACTAGAGCATGTACATATACCTTTTTTCCAATTTGCTCTAATATTAACAACTTTCAAAATCATTATATAATAAAATGATCAAAACCAGAAAGTTAACATTAGTATAATACTATTTACTAACCTATTGGTATATTTTTGTGAAATTTCACCAGTTTTTCTATAAACTTCTATCTTCTGTGTCAGGATCCAATCCAAGATCACACATTTCACTTAATTTCTGTGTCTCTTCAAATCTGTGACAGTTTTTCACTCCTTCCTCCCCTTTTGTGATAAGATTAGGTCATCAGAAAAGTCATTATGTATTTTTCTATGTTTTTCTATGCAAAAATGTGTCATGACTTTTCCAACAGCCCAATAATTTTGATAAGTACTGGTTAGTTATGTAGCAGAATTTCTCACTTTTAGTTTGTTCAAAGTTTTCTCACAGATAGACTGTGCATGTTTTTACACGTTGTTATTAAACCACAGAATGCTCTTGTGTCTTTCTCATTGCATTATATCACAGGATACATGACATTAAGTCTTATTACTAGTGATGTTCAACTTGACTACTCAGTTAAAGTGATATCCACCAAATTTCTCCACTGGAAAGTTACAGTTTGTTACTTTCTAACTGATAAATATCTCTGGAGATATACTTTGAGACTTTGTTAACATCATTTTTCTCCTTGAACCTTTGTCCACTGATTTTAACATCCACTGGTGGGATAGTACTTGCAATAATTATTACTGTGGTGTTGGTATAATACTAATTTTGTGTTTCTTTCATTTGTATTGTTAATTGGAAGAGCTGTCCCTTCTTTATTTATTTAATCATTAAATTATTTGTATTAATATGCTTTCATGGACATTTAATTCTATGAGTTATAAATTAGTACCATCATTATTTGTTTTGTGGCTCAAATTGTTCCAGCTTTGACTACTGGCCCTCCTTCTAATTGGCTCCTATATCTTTTTTATAAGAGAGGTTTTTTTCCTTAGGGCATGTACACTTGTTGAAGAGAGATAGAGATAGTGAGAGGGAAAGTGAGAAAACAGCCCATGGGGGAACGGCCACATCACTGTCCCTTCTCCTTCATTCTCCTCCTGAGATCTTTGGCACTCACACACATGTGGTTTTCTTTTTTTCCCATGTTTTTATAACATATTTATTTTATCCTGATGTGGGTTACAAACATAGCTATTCATAAATACACACCTCAGTCTAGCCCAGTTGAGACCACCATACACATCTTCGTCAACAGATAATAAACCTTATTTGTGTCCCACAAGTTTCTTACTTCTCCATTCCCCCTCCCCCCAAATTTCCTATGCTCTTATCTTCCCACACTCTCTTTCCACTTTGTCTCTAGGGTCCATTACAATTTTTAATACTTTTATGTTCTTCAGTCTTTCAGCCTCTACCATTCTTCTTAAACCATACTTAATCCTCAATCTGCTCCACTCTTTTTTTTCTTAAGCCAGTGTTTGTTTTTCTCTTCCCTCATTTAACCCAGAAATTTAAGTCCTCCTGTCCCTCAATTCCAATATTCAGTCATGTCTATTTTAAAAACTAAATGTTGGGTCATTGTTGGGAAAATCATGACACATTTTTTCATAGAGAAACATAGAAAAATACATCATGATTTTCCTGATGACCTAATATTTCTGTAATTTTCTCAGTCTCTCCTACTTCAGTCCTCTCTGTTGTAAACCTAGATTGACTGACTCAAAATCTAGGCACATATTTTTACAGCATCCACATAGCATGATCTCCTTGACTTCTATCTTGTTTTCCTCTACTTCATTCCCTCACTGGAGCAATATTTTAAAATAGAAAATTTCTTCTTTCCACTTCCTGCCTAAAATTCAACTACCATTTCCCTTTAAGATTATGTTCTAAATGTTTAACTTGTAATAAGAAGTCTTCCCCTACTTGACCATTGAATTCTTTCTAGTGTTACTTCCTGCATGCACTCTTTATAGTTTCCTTTCTGTGTCATGTTCTCAGGTGCTGAGATTTTACTATTGCTGTTCCCTTACCTTGTAATGTTATCCTCCTTCCGTGTTAGCTTGTCTCCCTCTTATTCATCAAGACCCTTCACATTACAGTGAATTAAATGATCCTTCTCTGTGTTCTCTTGATAGCTTGTGTTTACCCCATCATGACACTTAGCACACTATATTATAATTTTTGGTCTATCCTTTAGTTTTACAGAGCTTTTACAGGAGAAAGGCTATTACTAGCTTTCTAAAGATTTCACCATAGTTCCAAGCACAGTGCCTGGAAAATAGTAACAGAAATAGAATAATAGAAAACATAAATATATGTTGAATATAGATGACTTCCTCAGACTATCAATTCTCTACAAAAATTATAGCAATAGGAAAAGAAATATAAGTGAGTTCAATTTTCAGTCTTATCTTTGTAGTATTCAATTTACTCAATCAATATTTTAAGAATTTGGAACCAGCAGTTAGCGTAATGGCTATGTCGCTGGATTCCCACGTAGTCGACCGCAGTTCGTGTCCCGGACCCGGTGGCTTAAAACTCACGCCGGGCGCGTGTGCGTGCGTGCCCAAGATCCCAAGAGGAGAATGGAGGAGAAGGGATTGCAGCGTGACCAGCCCCCCTGGGGGGTGATTTCTTGCTTTCTGTCTCTATGTCTCTCTCTGTCTGTCTGGCGAGCGCACGCGCCCTACAGTGAAAATCTCTCCAAAAAAAAATATTTTAAGAATTTACATTAGAAGCACTAACGTCCACCTAATTCACACAGAAACAGAACTTCTGTTTCTGTTGTCCATGTGGAGCCAAGAGCAGATGTTCTGGATAAAGCTGCTGAGAACACTGCTGTCCTGCTATCTCAAAAAACAGCCAGTCCTGGAACCGAGTAGAGATGAGAATGATCATAATTATGGTGATTGAATTAGAGGTCAGGATTTGAATTTTCCACCTATGTCATGTGGCATTTGGAATTCAGATACTCAACTACTTTTCAATACCTTTAAATCAAATTATTGGTGAATATTACAGAATTTATTTGGCCCAATACTCCATGACTTCATTGAATGAGCAACATAGGACTTTGTTTAGTGTTCTAAAATCTGTTGGCAACTGCTTAGGAGAATATAGTTCTCTCTATTTTAAAAAATATATTTAATTTTACTTATTTATTCATTTATTTTAATTTGAGTCATGACCCTAGGAAGGGTAGGAAGAAATATATTTTTCCTTCTTTACAGTTTCTAATCACCCTTTCTAATGACTTCCAGTAGCCATTTCCCTTTCACATGTGCTATCTTCCTGATGGATCCTTCCAGCAACAGGCTTCATAGTTCTACATATTTTATGATCCACTAGTTGTAAAGGCTTTCCAAGGAGCTTTCCTTTCCAGAAATCAAGTTACTGAGATTTTGGTTAATCAACTATTTTGATTGATAGAGGTATCATGAAATCTCCATTAATTCATTTATATATATATGTTAAAATTTGTGCTAAAATATAAATAATATAAAACTTACCATTTTAACCATTTTAAGTGTACAGTTCAGTGACATGTATATTCACTTAATTTTGAAAATACAATACTATTTCTAGATCTTTTTCATCAATGCAAACTGAAACTATACCCATCAAACAATCACATGTTACTCTCCTCTCCCACATCCCTGGTATCCACTATTCTACTTTCTGTCTTTATGAATTCATCTGTTCAGGATATCTCATGTAAGTGGAATCATACAGTATTCATACTTGTATTTTGGGCTTATTTCACTTAGTATCTTATCTTCAAGTTTCATACATGTTGTAGCATGTGTCAAAATACTGAGTAAATGAATTAGAAAAATATAGGATAGATTTTTTTTTAGAACAGAGTGCACAGAAATAAGCCTGCACATATATGACCAAATGATTTTCAACAAGGATGCTAACACCATTCAGTTGGGAAAGTAATCTTAAACAAGTAATGCTGAGTTACATTTTAAGATTGAATAAAATTCTGGTATACTTATATATCACATGTGTTTATACATTTACATATTGATAGACACCTGAGTTATTTCCACCTTTTGTATACAGTGCAGAATGCACTATTGGTAAACAGATATTTTTATGTGTCTCTGTTTATGGTTTTTTTTAAATTATTTTTTATTGTCAAAGGGCACATGTGCTCATTAGAGAGTGAAACATAGACAGAGAGAGGGAAATGAAGAAAGTATCCCCTAAAGGGTCATGGTCATGCTGCAATATTTTCTTCATTTCTCATCCTGTCAGGATTTTTCACATGCCTGCACATGTTAAGCCACCGGGTCCGGGACTCGAACTGAAGTCGACCACATGGGAGCCCAGTGACATAGCCATTACACTAACTGCTGGTCTCCCAGGTTTATTTTTGAAACCACTGGGGGTGAGATTTGAGCTATAGTCAGTCATGTGAGATTTGGCTCCCTCAACTGCTAGGTTCTGGACTTGGCCCTACAGTTCTCTTGTGTATGTGCCCAGAAGTAAAATTAGTGGACCATATGGTAATTTGATGTTTAATTTTTTGAGGGACTGCCATACTCTTTTCCAGAGTGGCTCCTCCATTTTACATTCCCATCAGAAATACAAAAAGTTCCAATTTCTCCATACCCTTGCCAATACTTATTTATTTATTTTTTTGATAATGGAGGTTAAACCATCCTCATGGGTGTGAGGTGATATCTTGTGATTTTGATATTCATTTCCTCAAAGATCAGTGTAATTGAAAATCTTTTAATATGTTTAGAGGATATTTCTTTGTCTTCTTTGGAGAATATCAAATCCTTTGCCTATTTTTAAATTGGGTCATTTGCTCTTTTTTTTTTTCTATGGAGAGGTTTTTGCTATAGGGTGCGTGTGCTCACCAGAAAGTCAGAGAGAGGCAAAGAGATAGAAAACGAGAAACTCCGGAGTGGATGGCCACGCTGCAATCCCTTCTCCTCTCCTCTCCTCTCAGGATCTTGGGCATGCACACACACATACACCCAGTGTGAGTTTAAGCCACTGGATCTGGGACTCGAACCGTGGTCGAATACATGGGAAATGCAAGAAATTTAACAACTTCTAAGTAGGATAAATCTAAAGGGATGCATATCCAAATACATTGTACTACATTGGTCAAAGGTGAAAACAAATAAAGTCTTTAAAGTAGCATGGGAAAAGCAACTAATCACATAAAATGGATGCACAATAAGACTATCAGCTGATTTCTTACCAGAAACCTGGCAGACCAAATGCAATAGAATAACATTTATGTGCTGAAATTTAAAAAAAAAAGTGAGACTTCTAATCTGGTAAAAGTGTCCTTATGAACAGATAAAATTAAGACATTCCCATATTTTAAAAAAATCTTGAGAAGTTTATAGCCACTGAATCTGACCTACAAAAAAATGCTAAACAGTATCTATCCATCAAATTGAAATGGAAGGACATTTCCTAGTAATTCATCATCAAATGAAGATATAAGGATTTCCAGTAAAGATAAAAACACTTGTGGAACACAGATAAGATTTATTATCTGTTGACAAGGATGTGTATGGTGGTCTCAACTAGGCTAGACTGAGGTTTATATCCTGCTGGGTAAAGTATCTTCACAATCTAAATGATGTATAGCCATTTAATGTATGAATAATAATAATAAAAATAATTTAAAAATACAATGGCAAATACAAAAACAGTTTTATTGTAATTTTGGTTTGTAATTTTATTTTTTAGTTTACTATAAGATTTAAAAGACATCTTTATACAAAGTAATTACAAACCTTTGTTAATGAATAAACAAAATATAAACATTAAATTTGAAGCATCAATAATAGAAATAAAAGGATGACACTATTGAGTATAAACTTTTGTATGCTATTGAATTTAAATTGGTATCAATTGAAAATTGTTGTAATTTGGTGATGTTATATGTAATCTCCATGATAGTTGGAAAAACAATTTAGAAAATACTGAAGAAGAAATAGAAAATTAAAAGATGTAATTACAAAAACAAGTAAACAGAATAAATGAACAAAAAACTATGAGATGTCTAAAAGAATAGCAAAATGCAGGAACCAGCAGTTAGTGTAATGGCTATGTCGCTGGACTCCCACATAGTCGACCGTGGTTTGCGTCCCAGACCTGGTGGCTTAAAGCTCATGCTGGGCGCATGTGCGTGCATGCCCAAGATCCCGAGAGGAGAATGCAGGAGAAGGGATTGCGGCATGGCCATCCTCCCTGGGGGATAATTTCTCGCTTTCTGTCTCTCTGTCTCTGTCTGTCTGGTGAGCGCACGTGTCCTATAGTGAAAACCTCTCAAAAAGAAATAGCAAAATGGCAAAAGAACATTTTTTTTTAGTAATTACTTTTAATGTAAATGAACAAGTTATTCAATAAAAGGATATAGACTGTCAGAATGGATGAAAAAAGGTGGGCTCTCTCCTTAGGCTGGGGGTTAAATGACCTGGATTCTGCATGGGTGACAATGGTTATAATCCTAGCTCCAGTGGCTTGAAAATATTCCAGGCATGTATTTGTGTTCTTTCTACAAATTCCAGCAAATGGAGAAATGAAGGAGAAGGTACTGTGGAGTGACAACACCTCATTGAGAGGTTCTCTCTGTCTCTGTCTCTGCTTCTTTCTCTGGTGAGCACACACATCCTGTGACAATTTAAAAAAAGCATGTTCCAATTATATGATATCTATGAGAGATTTATTATTAGATCTAAGGACACATGGGTTGAAAGTGAAAGGATACAAAAATATGGAACATAGTCCAAGCAAATAGTACCCAAAGGAGATCTCATGAAGCTATACAGTATCAGACAAAATAGATGGTAAGTCTGAGAAAATAACCCCCTCCAAATGAGAATATTATATGAGAAATACTAGAACCATTAAATGTCCAAATATTCAGATAATTGGTATTCCAGAAGGCAGAGGATAATAAACCTATAGAGGCATTCAAAGATCCAGTACCAAGAAATAGATAAGACCCCAAATAAAATAAACCCAAGAAGATCTTCTCCAAGACACATTATAGCCAGATTGACCAAAACCACAAAGACAAGATACTAAGATTGACGAGAGAGAAACATCAAATTACCTACAAAAGATATCTCATCAAGTTAACAGCAGACCTCTCATTATAACAATGCAAGCAAAGAAAGAATAGGAAAATATTTTTAAAGTGTTAAGGGAAAAACAATTTCAACCATGAGTACTGTACCAGGCAAGATTATCTTTCATATGGAAATAAAAGACAAGGACATTCTCAGATAAACACAATCTGAAAGAATTTACCAACACCAGACCAGCTCTCCAAGAAGTTTTGATGGAAGTGCTATACCAGAAAAACTAAATACAGACACACAGAAATAAGAGTTAAAAAACAACCAAGAAAATGGCCAACTTAATGGTAGGGACACGTCTGAAGTTGAATGTTATGTTCCAGAATTTATACGGGAAGATCAAACCACACAGAAGATAGATTAAGTACATGGGAGTGAATTGGTGAAATAGAATCTTATGACTTTTGAGTAAAATATTATTGATTTTCTTATATACTTTGTTTTCCAAATTTGAGGATTTTTGTCTTGTCTTGAGCTACCGATAGGTTCATGTGTCTACTATTTGAACAGAATCCTAACCTTTTTCTTGGCTTTAAGTTTTAAGCAAAGTTCTCTTATCATTTTTTAAATTTTGATTTATTAAAGCTAAAACTGTTTTCCTTGAAATTAACAAAATACGTTTAAAAATACCTATGTAATGACCACAGTAAATTATATAGCATCAGTTAGGTGCTATTTTATAGTATATCCATTCTATACAGAGCTTCATGCCTAAAGTCAGACATTTGTTCAGTGCATGAATTTAAAATAAATTAATTAAATAAAGTCTTACCACAAAACTAAAGTAATAAAAAATGGTGCGGTTCTGATTTGAAGACCAATTCATAGATTGTTGCAATATAATAGAAAACACAAAATAAATATTCATATATCTAATTAAATGCTTTCAACAAAGATGCTAAGCACATTTATTGGATTAAAGACCATGTTTTTAATAAAAGGTCTTGAGAAAATTGAATATCTACATGTGAAAATTGATGCTGGACTCTTATCTTACCCTATATACAAAATTTTACTCAAAATAGGTCAAAAGCCTAAATGTATGATCTAAATCCATAAAACTAAGAAAATATAGGGACATAGCTTGATAACATTGCTTTCAACAATGATTCATTTTGGATAGCAAAAGAACAAGCAACAACAAAAACAGACAAATCGAACTATGTAAAAGTTAAAAAACTTTTTTGTTATCAACAATTAACTTTTAATTTTTTTTTTTTTGGAGAGATTTTTCACTGTAGGGCGTGTGTGCTCGCCAGGCAGACAGAGAGAGACATAGAGACAGAAAGCGAGAAATCACCCCCCAGGGGGGATGGTCACGCCACAATCCCTTCTCCTCCATTCTCCTCTCGGGATCTTGGGCACGCACGCACACGCGCCCGGCGTGAGTTTTAAGCCACCGGGTCCAGGACACGAACCGCAGTCGACTACGTGGGAGTCCAGCGACATAGCCATTACGCTAACTGCTGGTTCCCTAATTTTTGTATCTATTAAAAGTTTTGTTTATTTATTTTTCCCTCATTCCCTCCCTTCCTCCTATTACCCACTTCCTATTACCCATCCCTTCCTGTACAGTTTCTAGTAGCTACAGTTGCCCTCCATGATATTATGCTTTCCAGACTTTCAGTTTCCGCAGCACAGTGAATATATTTGGTATATATTAAGCAGAGACATACAATGTCTGTCTTTCATAGTCTCAGTGATTCACTTAGCATAACATCTTTCACATTCATCCACACTGTATCACATGTCAGGGTCTCATTTTTTTCCTGTGGCTGAGTTACTACTCAGGGTATATGTGTATTTTTTTTTTTTTTTTTTTTTTTTTTTTTTTTTAATTCACTGACATTTGGGTTGATTCCATGGCCTAGCAATTGTGAACAATGGTGTAATAACATGGATGTTCTCATGTTTTTCCGTCTGAGGGTTGTCCTATATTTTGGATAGATACTTAAGAGTGGAATTACTGGAATATATGGTAGTTCTATTTGCAGAATTTGAAGAACCTCCATTTTGTTCTCCACAGTGGTTATACTAACGTACATCCCCATCCGCAGTATAGGAGAGTTCCCTTTTCACCACAGCCCCACCAGCACTTTTTTTTCATCTTTTTAAAAAAATATAGCTATTCTGACTGGGGGTAAGTGGTATCTCATTGTGGTTTTGATTTGCTTTTTCCTCATGATAAGAGATGTCAAGCATGTTTTCACATGCTTTTAGGTTGTTCATTTGTCTTCCTTGGGGAACTTGTCTGTTCAGTTCATTTTCCCATCTTTTAATTGGATTGATTATTATTTTATTTTTTTTTTTTGCTGGTAAGCTGCATGAGTTTCCTGTATATTCTGGTTATCAGTCCATCGTCTGAGGCATAAATTGTAAATATATTATCCCATTCTGAGTGTTGTATCCTCACTCTAGTTATTGTTTTTTTTTTTTTTTTTTTTTTTTTTTTTTTTTTTTTTTTTTTTTGTCTCTGGCAGAGCAGAAACTTGTTAGCCTGATGTAGTCCCACTTATCTATTTTCAGGATTATCGCTTGTGCTTTGGGGATCTTATTTTAAAAGTCTTTGCCTACTCCATTATCTTCAAGAGTTTCTACTATGTTTTCCACCAGTAGTTTTATAGTTTGAAGTTTTATGTTTGGATCCTTGATTCACTTTGAGTTGATGTTTGTTAATGGTGTGAGATAGAGGTCTAGTTTTATTTTTCTGCAGGTGTATATCCAGCTTTCCCAGCACCATTTGATGAAGAGATTTTCTTTTCTTCACTGGATTGTCAAGTGCCCTTTGTCAAAAACCAATTGGCTGTGTGTTGTGGTGGGGTTTATTCTGGGATTCTCTACTCTGTTCCAATGATCTCCCTGCCTATATTTTTGCCAATACTATGCTGTTTTGATAATCACAACTATGTAATGTATTTTGATGTGAGAATGGAGATGCTTGTTTTATTCTCTTTGAACTATATTGCTTTGGCTTGGCAATTAGAAGTCTTTAGTTATTTCAGACAAATTTTATATATATTTTTTCTATTGCTGTGAGGAATGTCTCTGCTAGTTTGATTGGAATTGCATTAAATTTTTTGAATAATTTGGGTAGGATTGACATTTTGATTATATCAGTTCTTCCGATATAGAAACATGGGATGTCTATCTTTTTTCTTTGGTATCATTTTCAATTTCTTATTTAAGTTATTATAGTTTTTATGGTAGAAGTCTTTCAGTTCTTTGGTTAAGTCTGTTTATAGGTATCTTGTATTTTTTGTGGCTATTGTTGTGTATGTATGTATATAAAATCATATCATCTACACATAAAGATAATTTCAGTTCCTTTCCTATGTGAGTGCATTTTATTTTCCTCTCTTCTCTGATGACTAAAATTCCCACTATTATGTTGAAGAGGAGTAGAGAAAATGGGCCCCCTTGTCTCACTCCAGTTTTTAGTGGAAAAGCCTTCAACTTTCCCCCATTCAGTATGATGTTAGGTATGGGTTTGTCACACATGGCTTAGTGTGTTGAAGACTGTTTATTCTATTCTGACTTCGCTGAGAGTCTTAGTCATGAAGGGATGTTGTATATTATCACATTATTTTTCTGTATCTATTAATATGATCATGTGGTTTTTATCTTTCCTTCTTTTAAAGTGATATATTACATTTATTGTTTTTGCATATGTTGGCCCATTCTTGCATCCCTGGAATAAAGTTTACTTGGTCATGGTGTATAATATTTTAAATGTATTGTTGGGTATGATTTGCTAGTATCTTATTGAGAATTTTTGCATACATATTCATCAGGAATATTGGTCTGAAGTTTTCTTTCTTATAATGTCCTTGTCTGGTTTAACAACAAATACTTTTGAAACTTTTGACACACCAGCATGTGAACTTTCTGATCTCAGAGACACAGTCTTACAATAGAAACACTCATGGGAACTAAGGGTGACATTTCATCTTCCAATACTACAGAAATATACTATACTAAATAAGAGAAAGTGAATACTGCATCAGATGACAAAAAAAAAAAAAAAAAGAAAAGAAAAGAAAAGAAAAGAAAAGAAAAACAGCAAAGACCTCAAAGAAATATACAAAAACAAGGGGGTAACTCTTCCCAAGATGAGCACAGTAGCTGCTCACAAAAAATAGACAGCACAGAGGAATACACAGAAATGTCAGAAAAATAATTCTGCATATTCATTGTGACAAAACTTAATGAAATGCTAAAGAAAATAGATAATCAGTTCTAGGAAATGAAAAAAATCATTTCAGCACATGAAAGGGAATTTCATAAAGAATTACACAACCTAAATAAGAATCAAACAGGGACCAGCAGTTAGCATAATGCCTATGTCGCTGGATTCCCATGTAATCAACTGAGGTTCGTGTCCCAGACTTGGTGGCTTAAACTCACACCGGGTGTGTGTCCAAGCATGCTCAAGATCCTGAGAGGAGAATGGAGGAGAAGGGATTGTGGCATGGCCATCCCCCCTGGGGGGTAATTTCTCACTTTCTGTTTCTCTGTCTCTCTCTGTCTCTCTGGCGAGTACACGTACCCTTTAGCAAAAACCTCTCCAAAAAAAGAAGAAGAAAAAAAGAATCAAAACAGAACTTCTGGAAATGAAGAATACAATACAGGAAATCAAAATCTCCCTAGAAAGCTTTAATAGCAGATTGGACCATGCAGAAGAAAGAATTCCTGACCTTGAAGAAAAAATCTCCAGCATAAACCAAACTACTAAAAAGAATGAAGAACCAACTGAAAAAAAAATTGAGGACAATGAACAGGAAATTCTAGACACAATGAAATGCCCAAATATTTGAATAATGGGTATTCCAGAAGGTGGAAAATCTGCTAAAGGCATGGAAAATATCTTTCATAAAATGTTATATGAAAATTTTCCAAATATAAAGAAATATGGAGAAATTCAGACCCATGAAATAAAAAGGACCTCAAATAGAATCAACACATAAAGATCCTCTCCCCAACACATCATAGCCAGATAAAAAAATCCAAGACAAAGACAATATTCTACAAATGGCAAGGGAGAGATATCAAGTTACTTAGAAAAGTCATTCCATTAGGCTAACATCAGATCTTTCCATGGAAACAATGCAAGGAAGGACAAAATGAAAAGATGTATTCAAAACATTAAAAGAAAAAAATTTCAACTAAGAATACTATATCCTTTAAATGGGGAGAACAAATAAAAGTGTTCTCAGATAAACAAAAACTGTAAAAAGTCACCGATACTAGACCAGCTCGACAGGATGAACTGTGGGGAATATTGGATCAAGATAACTAAAGAGAGACTAAGAGATATGAGAGAACAAAAAACTACTGAGAAGATGGCTAACAAAATGACAAGGATAAGTCAGCAATTATCATTAATAACACTGAATGTTAATGTATTAAAATCTCCTATTAAAAGACACAGACTTGCTGAATGGATACAAAATCAGAAGCCATCTATATGCTATTTACAATAAGTACACCTCACTGATAAGGACATGCATAGACTGAAAGTGAAGGAATGGAAAAAGATATTCCATCTAAGTGGAAATCAAAGAAAAGGCTAAAGTTGCCGTACTGAAGTCAGACAAAATAGACTCTAAGATCAAAGATGTAAGAAGAGACAAAGAAGGATATTATATAGTACTAAAAGGACTTGTTCACCAAGAATATATAACACTTGTAAATATCTTTGCATCCAAGGAACCAGCAGTTAGCATAATAGCTATGTCGCTGGACTCCCATGTAGTCGACCATGGTTTGAGTCCTGGACCCAGTGGCTTAAACTCACACCGGGCGTGTGTGCGTGCGTGCCCAAGATCCCAAGAAGAGAATGGAGGAGAAGGGATTGTGGCATGGCCATCCCCCTGGGGGGTGATTTCTCACTTTCTGTCTCTCTGTCTCTCTCTATCTTTCTGGTAAGCACATGCCCCCTATAGTGAAAGCTCCTCCAAATACATATATATATATATATATATATGCACCCAACACTGGAGCACCTAAATACACGAAAGAGAAACTGTTATATCTCAAGGGACAGATATCCTGCAACACAATAATCATAGGAGATCTTAACACCCTAGTTTCTCCTCTGGATAGATCATCTATACAAAAAATAAACAAAGTGGTACAAGCTCTAAATTATACCATACCTGAAATGAACTTGACAGAAATCTACAGAGTATTTAACTTTACTACAACAAAATATACCCTATTCTCATCTACAAATGGAACATTTTCAAAGATTGACTACATGAAAAGACACAAAAGAATCCTTTGCAAATTCAAATGTATAGCAACTATATCCAGCAACTTTTCCAACCACTGTGGAACAAAACTTGAAATCAACTACAGAAAGAGTCCTCAAATATACACAAAGACATAAAAACTACACAACCCACTTCTGAATGACTTCACAACTACAGAAGAAATTAAGATAAAAATAAAAAGGTTTATAAAAACTAATGATAGGGAACCAGCAGTTAGCGTAATGGCTATGTCGCTGGACTCCCACGTAGTCGACCGCGGTTTGTGTCCCAGACCCGGTGGCTTAAAACTCACGCCGGGTGCGTGTGCGTGCGTGCCCAAGATCCTGAGAGGAGAATGGAGGAGAAGGGATTGCGGCGTGACCATCCCCCCTGGGGGGTGATTTCTCACTTTCTGTCTCTATGTCTCTCTCTGTCTGTCTGGCGAGCGCATGTGCCCTACAGTGAAAATCTCTTAAAAAAAAAAAAAAACTAATGATAACAAAAAACAAGTGTTTATAACCTATGGGACACAGTAAAAACAGTCATGAGAGGGAAGTTCATAGCTCTCAGTGGCCATGAGGAAAAAAGCAAAAAGATGGCAAATTAGCAACTCAGGGAAGTGGAAGACAACAATAACAACAACAACAAAATGTCAGGAGAAAAGAAGTAATAAAGATTTGAACAGAGATAAATGAAATAGAGAATGAAATAATACAAAAAATAAATTAAACCAAAAGCTGGTTCTTTGAGAAAATAAACAAAATTGACATGAAGAAATACAAAATATCATCAGAGAATACTTTGCATGATTATATGCCACAAACAAGAAAACCAAGATTAGATGGACAAATTTCTGGATATGAATAATTACCAAGATTGAACTATGAAGAACTAAAAAGTTCAACATACACAAAATAATAAATTTAATATATCACATAAACAAAAGATCAAAACCATACGATCATATAAATTGATCCAGAAAAAGCATTTGATAAAATACAACATCCCTCCATGATTAAGACTCAGCAAAATCAGCATAGAAGGGACATTCCTCAACACAATAAAAGCCATCTCTGACAAATTCATAGCTAACATTATACTGAAAAACTTTTGGCTTTCCCCTGGAACATGACAAGGCTGCTCATTTTCTCCACTTCTTTTTACCATAGTACTGAAAGTTCTTGCCAATGCTGTAAGACAGGAGTCAAATAAAATGCATCTTAATTGGAAAAGAAGTGAAATGATCTCTAGCTGGTGATGATATGAGGCAATACATAGAAAATCCAAGAGAATCCACAAAAAAATTCTCCTGAGATTGCTAAATGAATATTATAAAGTGGCAGGATACAAAATTAGCATACACAGATCTATACCATTTTTATACACCAATAATGCACAAACTGAGACACAATTGAAGAAAGCAATCCCATTTACAATAGTAATGAAACCAATAAGATGTCTAGGAATAAATCGTACCAAAGATGTCAAATAGCTCTATAAGTAAAACTACAAAACACTTGAAAAAAGAAATTAAAAATGATACAAAAGTGTTCCTGAATTGGAAGAATTAATATAATCAAGATGGTGATCCTACCTAAATTAATCTACAAATTCAATGCAATTCCAATCAAACCACCAGAGATATTCCTCACAGAAATAGTAAAAAAAAAAAATAAAATAAAATTTGGAGTCATAAAAGGCCCCATATGACCAAAGAGGATTAAATTAGGAGGCATCTCACTTTCTGAACTCAAAACATATTACAAAGCCGTGATCATTAAAACAGCATGGTATTAGCATAAAAACAACCAGGTCAATTAATTGAACAGAATTGAGAACCCCCAAGTATACTCCAAAACATACAGCCAACTGACCCTAGACAAAGGGGAAAGACAATTCTGTGGGAAACAGAAAATCTCTTCAGCAAATGGTGCTGAAAGAACAAAATATCAACCTGCAGACAAATGACACTGAATTACTATCTCTAAAACTAACAAAAATGAACTCAAAATAGATTGAAGATCTAAATATAAAACCTCAAACTATAAAACTACTGGTGGAAAACACAGGGAATACTTTGGGAAACCTTGGAGCAGGCAAAGACCAAGCAGACCTCCAAAGCACAGGGTGTAATTCCAAAAATAGACAAATGGGACTATATTAGCCTGAGAAGCTTCTGCACAGCAAAAGAAACAATAATTAGAGCAAGAAGACAATCCTTAGAGTAGATGAATATACAGGGAATTCAAAAAATGTACACACACACACAAAAATCAATCCAATTAAAAGGCTGGAAAATGAGCTGAACGGACAACTCTCCAAATAAGACATATGAAAGGCTAAAAATATATATATAAAAAAAAACATTCTTGACATCTCTCGTAATAGAATTACAAATAAAAATGAGATACCACTTAACTTCATTCAGAATGGCAAAAAATTAAAAATTAAATAATTACAAGTGTTGGTGGGACTGTGGTGAAAAGAGAACTGTCCTACACTGTTGGTTGTAATGTAAATTTTTTTAAAAAGAATTATTTTTCTTAAATTTATTCATTGATTTAAATTTGACTAGAGAAGGACAGAGTAAGAGAGAGAAAGTGAGAAGGCAAGTCACCAGATCCAGGACTCTAATTGTGGTCAGTCATGTGGGAGTCCAGCGTCTTTAACCACTATGCCACTTGCCGGCCCCTGTAATGTAAGTTAATACAACGACTATGGAAAACTATATGGAGATTCTTCAGAAATTTTCAAATAGAAGTACCATAAGACTCAGTATTTCCACTCTTAGGTATTTACCCATAGGATCAAAAAACCCTTAGTCAGAAAAACACTTGCACATTCATTTTTATTGAATTATTTTCAATTGCCAGGATGTAGAATCAACTCAAATGTCCTTACTACTCAGTCATAAAAAGCAATGAGACCTTGATAGCTGATACAAAGTGGAAGAATATGAATGACAATGCTAAGCAAAGGAAGTCAGCAAATGAAAGACTCTGTATATTCTTACTCAATATATATCTAATGTGTGTACTTTATAGCAGAAACTGAAAGTTTGGGAGGTATAGTAGTAGGACGGCCAACTGTAGATACTAGAGATCATAAGGATAGGGGTAACATGGGGATAGATAACAAAGGGAAGGAAGGAGGGGAATGGATTAAACAATATGTTTAATTGACACAAAAATGAAAAAGTATTTGCTGACAATAATTTATATAGCAATGTCTTAATGTTTTGGCTGATATGGAGGGTATAATGCTGGGAAAAACAATGTTGTACATGGTAAATATATATAGTGATTAAATGTAAATTTAAAAATTAATTAAAAAACAGAAATAATTTGAGGACAATTGGTGTTAGTTCTTCTTTTCTAAAATTCCGAAATGAAGCCATCATGACCTGGGCCTCCTTTGTTGGGAGACTATTTAGTATTGATTGAATCTCATTGCTTGTTTTTGGTTTATCTAGATGTTTTATTTCTTCCTGTTTCAATCTTGGTGAATTATGTGTCCAGAAATTTGTCCATTTCATCTATATTTTCTTGTTTGTTGGGTATAATCACTCTTAGTGTTCTCTCATAATCTTTTGTATTTTTTGTTATGTCTGTTGTAAAATGACCTGTTTCATTGCCGACATGATTTATCTGTTCCCTTTCTATGTTTTTATTGATTAGACTAGATAACAGTGTGTCAATTTTGTTTATCTTCTCAAATAATCAAATCTTGTTTTTATTTATTTTCTCTATGGTTCTTTTCTTCTCTATGTCATTTATTTCTGCTCAAATCTTTATTATTTTTTTCTCTTGGCATTGTTTGTTGTTGCAGTTTTTTTTCCTGATTCCCTGGGATGCATTGTTAGATTGTTTATTTTCCACCTTTCTATTCTTTTCTTGTGAGCACAAATTGCTATAAACTTCCCTCTTATGACTGATTTGATGTTCCATTGGTTATGAAAACTCATTTGTTCATTATCCTTGGTTTTCATGGATTTCTTTTTTTTTTTTGAGAGGTTTTTGCCATAGGGTGCATGCACTTGCCAGACAGACAGAGAGAGACAGAGAGACAGAAAGTGAGAAATTAACCCCCAGGGGGGATGGCCACGCCGCAATCCCTTCTCCTCCATTCTCTTCTCAGGATCCTGGGCATGCACACACATTCACCCAGCATGAGTTTTAAGCCACCGGGTCTGGGACTCGAACCGCAGTTGACTACATGGGAGTCCAGTGACATAGCCATTGTGCTAACTGCTGGTCCCAGTTTTCATGGATTTTTTTTCCCAGTCTTAATTTCTTTGGTGGTTGTAATGTCATTCAGGAGTAGGTTGTTTAGTTTCTATGTGTTTGTGTATTTTCTGGGTTCATTTTGTAGTTGATTTCATGTCTGATTTTACTGTGGTCAAAAAAGATGGTGGATTTAGCTTGTTTACATTTTAATTTGTAAAGTCTTGTTTCATGCCCTATCATGTGGTTGATCTTTGAAAACATTCCATGTAGGGGTGAGAAAACTGGGTATTATTTTGGCTGTTGGGTAAAATGTTCTACACATATCTGTCAAGTCGATTTAATGTATAGCATCATTGAGATCTTGTATATCTTTGCTATTATTTTTTTGTCTAGATGATCTGTCCAGAGGAGACAGTGGGGTGTTGAGATTCCCAATGATTATTGTGTTGCAGTCTATCTCTCCCTTTAGATTTAACAGTCTCTATTTTGGGTGCTCCAGTGCTGGTACATAGATAATTGTAATTGTTGTATCTTCTTGGTGAACTAGCCCTTTTAGTACAATATAGTGTACTTCCTTGTCTCTTCTTCCAGTTTTTGTCTTGAAGTATTTTGTCTGCTCTCAGTATACACTCCAGCCTATTTTTGTTTTCAATTGTATGGAATATTTTTTTTAGCCATTCACTGTCTATTTATGTCTTTATCAGTGAGGTGTGTTACTTAGCAAGCAGCATACAGAGGATCCTTTAGACCAATACATTCAGCCAGTCTGTGTCTTCTAATTGGAGAATTCAGTCAAATAACATTTGGGGTTATTATTGAATTTGTGGACATATCCCTGCTGTTTGTTTGCTGTTCTCTTTTTTTTTTTCTTCTGTTATTCTTGTTTGTTTTTCCTAATTTTTTTCTGATACAGGAGTCCCTTCAGGACTTCGTGAAGAGCTGGTCTAGTATTTGTAAATTCTTTTAGTTTTTTTTTTTTTGAGAATAATTGTTTTTCCCATTTGAAAAATAATCTTGGTGGTTATAGTATTCTTGATTAAAATGTTTTTCTTTTAATGTTTTTAATGTCTTCCCCTTTTTTCCTGGTCTGCATTATTCCAGTTGAGAGGTCTGATTTTAGCCTAATAGGATAATCTTTGTAAGTAACTTGACATTTCTCTCTCATTTTGACATTTTAATTTGACATATTTTCTCATTTTTAGAATACTGTCTCTGTCCTTGATTTTGACTAGTCTGGTTATGATATGCCATGGGGAAGATATTTTTATGTTTATTCTATTTGGAGTTATTTTTATTTCTTGGGTCTGAATTTCTCCATGTTTCTCTAGATTTGGGACTTTTTGGATAGGATTTTATGGAAGATGTTTTCCATGCCTTTATCATGTTCTTCACCTCCTGGAATATACTCATTATGCAGATATAGGGATGTTGAATGGCGTCTATAATTTCCCATATCATCCTCATTCATTTTGGTGATTTCTCTCTCACTCTCTCTCTCTCTCTTTCTTTGTGGCTTGGTCTTTGTGGGAGACATTATCTTCAAGGTCATAAATTCTTTGCTCTGGATGGTTCAATCTGCTGTTAATACTTTCAAGGGAGCTTTAAATATTTTTGCATTATATTCTTCATTTCCAGAAGTTCTGTTTGATTTTCATTTAGGGTATCTGGAATTATGGAATTTCTTTTTCATATATTGCCCTGATTTTGTCATTTTCTGAAATTGGTTTGTCTGTTTTCTCTTGCATCTCATTGAGTTTTGTTTTAATGAATATTCAGAAATATTTTCTGATACTCCTGTTAATTCTGTTGTGTTGTGTATTATTGGCGAAGAGTTAGCATGTTTACTTAGAGGAGCATTATCTCTTTATTTTCTCATGTTTATTCTGTCTCTGCACTGGTTTTTCATCATCTGATGCAGAATTTACTTGAGTAGATTCTTTAGTGTTCAAAGAGGGAAGAACAGCCCTAGATTCAGGTGCATACTATATAGAGGACTGTTTCTTCCAGGTCAGAGTTGCTTTGATTGGTTGGGTCCTCTTCCAACATTTCAGCTTCTGCTGAGTTGGGGGATTAGCTAAGGAGATATGACTTAATGAAGAGGATCAAGTCATAGATGTGCACATGCAGTGTGTGGGCTGGTGGATCTCTGGTTCTGAAGGCAAACCTGTAGGGGTTGGCATATGCTCATTGAGACTCACACTTGCTTTCTAGGGAACTCAGTTTCCTAGTAGGTAGGGCTTTGGAAACCACAGCCAGAGTGACTTGGGGGGATTTCCAGTTCCACATGCAAACTTGTGGTATTTGGGAAGGGCTTGATGAGACTCACGTTTGCACCAGAACTCAGTTTCCCCAGTAAGTAGGGCCCGGGTTCAGCATGAATGGGGAGGAGGACAAGTTCCAAAAGTAAACCTGCAGTGATTGGGATGCACCCAATGAGACTTAGACTTATGCAGGGAACTCAGTTTCCTTGTAGGGAGGGTATAGGCCTAGTACAACTGGGGGAATACCAGGTTCCAAGTGCAAACCTGCAGTGATTGAGATGCATGTAATGAGACTGCACTTGCACCAGAACTCCAAGATTAAAAACTTTTGTGCAACAAAAGACACTATCAACAAAGTGAAAAAGTAACCCACTAAATGGAAGCAAATATTGGCTTCATATCTGACAAGTGTTTAATGTCCAGAATAAACAACTCCCAATACTCAATGATACTATTGAAAATATTATTTGATTTTTAAAAATAGCAATGGAGTAATTTTTATGTCTCTGGACTCCCATGTAGTTGGTTGTGGTTCAAGTCCCAGACCTGGAGACCTAAATCTCATGCAGGGCACATATGCATGAATGCCCAAAATCACAGCAGGAGAATGGAGTAGAAGGGATTGTGGTATGACCATCCTCCCTGGGGAGTGATTTCTCACTTTCTGACTCTCTGTCTCTCTGGCAAGCTCACGTGCCCTATAGCAAGGGGGATCGACCCTATGGCCTAGTGGTTAAAGGAGTTAGATCTTACATGGCCAACCACACAGCTTGACTCCTGGACCTAGTGTCTTAAAAAAAATGCTGGGCACATGCGCCTGCCCAACACCCTAACAGAATGGGAAAATCGATATGAAGGAATTGTAACAGGACCACACCCAAGTTGGGTAGTTTCTCCCTCTCCTCTCTCTGTCTCTTTCTGGCAAGCACATACACCCTCTGGCAAATTTTTAAAAATGGAAAAGAGACAAAAAATGGAAATAAAAGGAAGAATAAAAATTGTTTTTGTTTTTACATGACATTATTTTCTAAAACAAAATTTGATATATTTTGTATATGGAAATTCCTGAAGATTCCACAAAAGTCCCTAGTAAATAAAGTTAGCACAGTTGCTGGGACCAGCAGATCACATAATGGTTACATCGCTGGACTCCCATGTAGTCGACCATGGTTTGAATCTCAGACCCAGCAACTTAAAACTCACTCCAGGTGCCTTCGTGTGCATGCCAAAAATCCTGGGAGAAGAATGGAGAAGGATTGTGATGTGGCTATTCTCCATGGGGAGTGATTTATCACTTTCTATCTCTCTGTTTCTTTGGCAAGTGCACATACCTGATAGCAAAAATCTCTCTACAAAAAAATTTAGTAAAGTTGCAGGATAGAAAAATCACATACAAAAATCAGTTGTTCTCCTACACTATACCAAAGAACTATCTGAAAATGAAATTAGGAAATAAATTCCATTAAAAGTAGCACCAAAATGAATAAAATTCCTATGAATAAACTTAAAGAGGTAAAAAAAATGTATACTGAAAACAGAAACAAAGTGATAAATAAAAACAAGTGAAGGAAATAAAGACAAAAATAATTGGAAAGACATTTGTGTTCATGGACTGGAAGATTTTATATTGTTAAAATGTCCATACTACCCAAAGCAGGCTATAGATTTAATGCAATCTGTATTAAAATCCCACTGATGTTTAAAGAAGTAGAAAAAAATTCTAAAAGTAATATGGAGGGGACACCAGGTGGTGTGGTAGTTAAGGGTACTGGACTTCCATATGGCCAACCCTGGTTTGAATCGTGGACCTGGTGGCTTGCTTTCTCACTTTGCCTCTCTCTCTTTCTGTCCCTCTTTGGTCTAATTAAAAGACATAAAGTTAAATAAAATAATTTTTGAAAAAGTCATATGGAACCCCAAAGAACCACTAAGTGCCAAATTAATCTTGAGAAAGAAGAGCAAAGCTGAGGCATCACACTTCTTGATTTGACAATGTATTGCAAGACTTTATCAATCAAATGTTTCTGGCATAACAACAAACATATAAACAAATGAAACAGAATTAAAAGCCCTGAAGTGAAGGCATGAATATATGGTCACCTCATCTTTTTTATTGTATTTTATTTATATTTATTTTTTAATTTAAATTTATTTATTTACATTCATTCACTGTACATCATTACAGCATACAAAATGAGATTTTCCATCCAGAGTATACTGTATATTGTCTCAATCAAGCACATCAATAAACATGTTATTGACAACAAATAATTTTCCATTTCTTGTTTCCTGTATGTTTTACTTTTTTTCCCCCATCCTTGATTCCCTATCTCTTACCCTCTGCCATCTCCCACTCTCCTCCCACACTGCCTCTGGTATCTATGTTTACTTTCTATATGTTTTCCCCCCACATTTTATTAAATTACTGAAGACCTTAATTAATCTAAATATTTTCATAGCAAATGCAGCTGATACATACATTTCCATGAACACAAGTCTAACTTCAGGCATTCCATAAAGTAGCACCTAACTGGGGCTATATATCTTACTGCGGTCATTGAATGGATTTTTCTTTTTTCTGAAACTTTTCTCTTTTTTTTGTAACTTGAT
>NW_006159984.1:1012620-1016014 GCF_000334495.1 Tupaia belangeri chinensis | reverse complement strand
GAATAGATTATCAATGCCCTTATGGGTCTCTTCACCTTCTGGAATGCCAATTATCCAGATGTTTGGACGTTTGATGGTACCTAGTACTTCTTGCATATTATTCTCAAATTTTCGGGCCATTTTCTCAGTCTTCATGGTAGATTTTTCTAGGCCAGCAATTTTCTCTTCTATGTCTGAGATTCTATTTTCTGTATGATCTTGTCTGCTTTTAATACTTTCAAGGGAGATTTTGACTTCCTGTATTATAGACTTCATTTTTAACAGTTCTGTTTGATTCTTTTATAAAGTGTAATTCCTCATTTAGATCTTGTAAGAATTTCTTCACCTCCTGGAACTCATCAACTTCTTTCTCCTTTCTCTTTAGCAGTTCATTGTCTCTCTTCTCTTCCATCTCTGTTAGCTTTGCCATTATGAATGCTCTAAATTCTTTATCAGACGTTTCCATGATTTGCATTGAACTGCTTGTGGATGAAGAAGAGTTATTCTTTTCCCTTGGAGGAGAGATATTTTCTTGCTTTGCCATATTTCTTGTCATCTTGTGGTGATTTCTTATCATCTGATGGATTGTGTGTTTCTTTCTAATTCTTGAAGTTCAATCTGAATGTTCAGGAGCAAGCAGAAAGAGGTGATCTGGAATCTCTTTGCAGTTCTGTTTTGATTACTTGTGCAGCAGATTCAGTAGATATTTAACCCTAATAGTATTTGGATGTTTAGCTACAGTGCCCTTAGATCCACCCAGTTCGCAGGAACCATGAGGAATCTTCTGAAGGCCTTGCCTCTCCTGCCTGAGTGGGACGACCAGAGGGGATTATTAACAAGACAAAAGATGGAGCTGAGAGCAAGAGAAAAACTTCACCTAGTTCACAGGAGCAATGAGGAATCTGGCCACCTAATCTTGAGTAAGGGTGGTAGGGTTGTACAATGGAGAAAGAATAGTCTATTCAAAATGATGTTGGAAAAACTAAAATTCCCATAAAAATAATGCAGTTGGACCCTATTTTACACTACACACCAAAATCAACTTGCAATGGATTGAAGAATTAAATGTAAGACCTGAAACTATAAAACTCTTAGAAGAAAACATAAAAGAATAAACTTATGGAATTGATTTTGGCAATGATTTAATGCCAAAAGCACAGGTAACAAAAGAAAAAAATAGAGAAGTGGAACTAGATCAAACTAAAAAAGTTTCTTCCCAGCAAAGAAAAGAATTAACAGTGAAAAAGAAACCTGTAGTGGATGAGAAAATATTTGCAGACCATATATCTAATAAAGGCCTAAGGTTTAACATATATGTAGGAGTTTTCAAAATGTTGATAGAAAATGTGTATTATTAAAAAAAAGTATGGATTAAACAAAACTTTTTGCATCAAAAATG
This sequence comes from Tupaia belangeri chinensis, assembly GCF_000334495.1. Classification (NCBI taxonomy): domain Eukaryota; kingdom Metazoa; phylum Chordata; class Mammalia; order Scandentia; family Tupaiidae; genus Tupaia; species Tupaia belangeri. The sequence continues at coordinate 1,014,636 of NW_006159984.1, read as the reverse complement.
AATTATAATTTAATTCCACTTTTTCATGAACTTTTTGAAGTACTCACAGATAAAGAACACTTGCAATTCAATAGAAAGAAAATTAATAGCCCTATTAAAATTGGACTATGGTACTGCATAGAAATTTTCCTAAGAAAGATATTAAAAGGGCCAAAATGTGTATTTTGAAAATGTTCTCTTCCTCTTGTAAGTGGCCTGAGGTGATCTTTGAAAATGATTTGCTATTCAATTTACCTAGAGAACCCCAGAAAGTCGTATGGATCAAGAGGTTCAAATCTTCATGTTGACTTTAAGAACACTCATAAAATTGCCTAGGCCAGGAAGTATATGCATATCCAAAAAACCACCAAGTATCTGAAAGATGTCACTTTACAGAAGCAGAGTGCACCATTATGTCATTATAATGGTAAAGTTGGTAGATGTGCCCTGGCCAAACAGTGTGGCTGGACACAGAGTCAGTAGCCCAAAAACAGTGCTAAATTTTTGCTGCATGTACTTAAAAATGCAGAGAGTAATGCTGAATGTAAGGGTTTAGATGTAGAGTTTCTGATCATTGAACATATTCAGGTGAACAAGGAACCCCAGATGTGCTGTTGAAGTTACAGAGCTCATGGTTGGATTAACCCACCGTGGCTCCCGCTGCAATGGTGACACATACTGAAAAGGAGCAAATTGTTCCTAAACCAGAAGAGGTTGCACAGAAAAAAAAAATTTCATAAGAAACAAAAGAAACAAATCTTATGACACAGGAATACATTCAGCATAAAATAAATGGACATAAAAGTAAAATAAAAAAATACATAAAGAGAACATGTTCAACATCTCAATTGTTAGGGAAATGGAAATCAAAACTTCATATCTATCAAGACGGCTATTACAAAAAAAGACAAGAAGCAAGAGGTGTTGGAAAGATTGTGGAGAAATTAAGACTTTTGTGCACTGTTGGAGGGAATGCAAAATGATTTAACCACTGGGGAAAATATAATGGAGATTCCTTGAAAACATAAAAATAGAACTATCATATGATTTAGCAGTCTCACTTGTGTGTATTTACCTGAAATAGTTAAATGATAATTTCAAAGAGATTCAAAAGTTTCTGTACCAAAATAAATATCACTTTATTTCTATTTTTTTCCTTTTTTCTCTTTATCTTTTTTTAAAATTTATTCATTTTCTACATTAATTCACTATACACCATCACAACACACAAATGAATTTTCCATCCAAAATACACTGTGCATTGGCTCTATCAAGCACATCAACATACATGTTCTCAGCAAAATAATTTTCCAATTCTTATGTCCTGCATACCTTGCCTTTTGTTTTGCCATCCTTGATTCCCCATCCCCCACCCTCTGCTATGTCCCATCCTCCTCCCCCATTGTCCCTGGCATCCATGGTTGCGACCTTGGGCTGCGGGGGGGAAGGGTGAGCAGGTGTGGGGAGGCATTGCCAGGGACATCCAGACGCGGCAGGAAGCTGGCTCCCGGGAGGCCTGGGCACGTGCGGCTGGTGGGCGCGAGGCCTTGGCGTGGACGTGGGTACATGGGTGCGTGCCCATGGGGGAGGCCAGCTGAGGGACCCGGGCACCCCGCACCATGAGGTGGGGAGGAGAAGGCGCCCTCAGGAGCCTGGGCGACAGGAGTGGCCCGAGGTGGCAGAATGACCAGGAGGGGCAGGGTCTGCTGACCAGGAAGAGGGGCAGTGGTGTGCCCTGGGTTGCGCCAGGTGGCCCGTGTGCAGGGACTGGCAGGCGCCGTGCCTGTCGGGGCTCTCTAGGGGGCGAGGTAAGAAGGGTTCCGGGGCAGGAGGGAACTGAAGGTGTTGGCCACTGGCGTCGAACTCCAGACGACCCTTCCCTTGGCTTACATATCGGCTGTGGCCTAGGGGCTCGGAGGGAGGCAGCGCCCCTAATTTGGGGGGAGTCAGCTGTGGGGCCTCCTGGCTAGAGCCGAGAAGCTCGTGCTTCAGACAGCTGGTGGCAGGAGAGCCCCAAGTGGGAGAGGTGTGGCTGGG
>NW_006159984.1:1007817-1012048 GCF_000334495.1 Tupaia belangeri chinensis | reverse complement strand
GGGGCGTGGGCCTTTATTTCTATTTTTAATGAACTTTGTAAACTTAATGTCTAACATTAGACATTATGCTAAATGAAATCTAGTCACAGAGATCATGCATGTTTTCTTTCATATGAGGCATGTTAATAGTCAAATTCATAGAAATGGACTGGAATGATAATAATCAGAGGTTGGAAGGAGTAAAAAATGAGGAGTTACTAATTAATGGACACAGCGATATAGTTAATCAAGGTGAAAAGGTTACATCTCATGTTGTTTTTACGAATTAAAAATCAGCTTGAATTTTTAAAAGTGTAGAGAGAAAAGTAGACAAAGACTTGAAAAGACATTTCTAAAAGATGTGAACAAATGGCAAAAGAATACCTGAAAAGTTGCTCAACATCAATAATCATTAGGGAAATGCAAATCAAAACCAAAAGGATATACTACTTGACACACATGAGGGTGGCCATAATTAATTTTTTAAAAATTATTTATTTAATTTTAATAACTATTATTATCTTCAAAATTTGCTATAGGGACTTACACTCATGAGAGAGAGATAGAGTGGAAAATTGAAAAAGCAAGCTGGTCTGGACTTGAAATATGGTTGGCCATGTAGGAATCCAGCATTTTAAGCACTACATCTCCTGCTGACTCAAGGATGGTAATTATAAAAGAGAGAGAGAGAGAGAGAGAGAGCGAGCTCACATGGATCCTAAACTACAGCTGTAAAATATTGCTTTAAGGGACTCAAGGTAAAGATTTTCTACTGAGACTTCCTCCTCCACATTCATTTCCAGTGGGTAGTGCTTCTTGTCTTCTTTTCTCCATTTCTTTCTGTCTCTCTCTGACTCTCTCTGTCTCACTGTGTCTTTTAATTTTTTTTTAAAACATTAAGTTAATCTCTGTCCTCTCAAGTCCCTTCTTTCTTGTGCTAATTGCAACTCTCCCAATTGGAAAGACACAAACCCAGTCCCATCAAAATCATGAATCCTGAAGTTCAGCTGTGAAAAATTGCTTCAGTGCCTTAAGATGAAGATTTTCTGCTGAGACTTCCCCATCCACACTTATTCTGAGTCAGTAGTGTTCTGTTGTTTATAAATTACCCAGTCTCACATAGTTTGTTATAGCAGCACAGACAAAGACACTACTAGTACAGAGCATTATTTCCCCTCTACCTTTCCTCCTAGCTCTATTTGTCCTATTTCCTCTTCTTGAAGTTCCCTCCTCCCATGGTTCCCATGACATCTGGCTCTTCCCTGATTTTTCCCTCTTTTTAATTCTGTAATTGTGCCCCTCACAATTCTATTTAGAAAAGGCAAAAATCAGGCTCATCCTCATGTAGATCCTGAAGTTCAGCTATGAAATAATGCTTTCTAGATCTTAAGGTGAAGATTTTCTGCTCAGACTTCCACCTCCACACTAATTTCTAAAAAGAGACAAACCCAGGGCAATCCTCACATGGATGCTGAACTTGAGTTGTGAAATATTACTTTCAGGGACTTAAGATCAAGATATTCTGTTGAAAGTCCCCTCCCCCCCAACTCATTTCTAATGTGTAGTGCTTCTTATATCCTTTTCTTCATTTCTCTTTTTCTCCCTCTGTCTCACTGTGTCTTTTAATTTAAAAAAAAAATAGGTAAAGTGTTCTCTGGGATCTTAAGCCCCTTTTTTATTGTGCTAATTGTTCCTCTCCCAAATCTATTTAGGAAAGGCACAAATCCTTCCTCACATGCATTCTGAATTTCAGCTGTGAAATATTGCTTTTGGGAACTTAAGATAATAATTTTCTGTTGAGACTTCCCCCTCCACATTCATTTCTAGTGGGTAGTGCTTCTTGGCTCTTTTTCTCCATTTCTCTCTCTTTCTGTCTCAGAGTGTCTTTTAACTTTAAAAATTTTTTTAAGATAAATACTTCTCTGGGCTATGAAGCTTCTTCTTTATTGTGCTAAGTGCATCTCTCCCAATTTTATTTAGGAAAGGCACCAATCCAGGCACATCCTCAAATTGATCTTGAACTTCAGTGGTGACATATTGCTTTCAGGGACTTAAAGTGAAGAGTTTCTACTGAGTCATCCCCCTCCAATTGATTTCTAGAAAGGCACAAATTCAGGTCCATACTCACATTGATCCTGAACTTAAGCTTTGAAATGTTGCTTTTAGGACTTAAGATGAAGATTTGCTTCTGAGACTTTCCTCTCAGCACTCATTTCTAGAAAGTAACAAATCAAGGTTCATTGTCACATGCATCCTGAACTTTGGCTGTGAATATTGCCTTCAGGGAGTTAAGATGAAGATTTTCTGTTGAGACTTTCCCTGCCCCACTCATTTCTAATAGGTAGTGCTTCTTGGCTCTTTTTCTCCATTTCTCTCTGTCTCTCTCTCTTTCTCAGAGTGTCTTTTAATTTTTTTAGATTTTCTAAGATAAATGATTCTCCTGGCTATGAAGCCCCTTCTTTATTGTGCTAATTACGCCTCTACCAATTCTATTTAGGAAAGGCACCAATCCAGGGGCATCCACACATGGACCCTGAACTTCAGTGGTGAAATATTGCTTTCAGGGACTTTTAAATAAAGATTTTCTACTGAGTCTTCCCCCTCCACACTCATTTCTAGAAAGGCACAAATCCAGGCCCATCATCACATGGATCCTGACCTTCAGCTGTGAAATATTGCTTTCAGGGACTTAAGATGAAGATTGTCTTTTGAGACTTTCTCCTTCATACTCATTTCTAATGGGTACTGCTTCTTGTCTCCTTTTCTCCCTTTGTCTTTGCCTCTCTCTGTTTCTCTCTGTCTTCTTGAGTCTTTTAATTATTTATTTTTTTAAGGTAAAGTATTCTATCGGGTCTGAAGTCCCTTCTTTATTATGCTATTTCTGCCTTTCCCTATTTTATTTAGGAAATGCACAAAGCCAGGCCCATCCTCACATGGATCCTGAATATCAGCTATGAATTATTGCTTTCAGGGACTTAAGATGAAGATTTTCTGCTGAGACTTCCATATCCACACTCCTTTGAGAAAGACAACATCCATGCCCATCCTCACATGGATCCTGAACTTTAGCTGTGAAATATTGCTTTCAAGGAATTAAGATGAAGATTTTCTGCTGAGACTTTATCCTCCACACTAATTTCTAGAAAGGCACAAATCAAGGCCTATCCTTACATGAATCCTGAACTTCAGCTGTGAAATATTGCTTTCAGGGACTTAAAATGAAAATTTTCTGTTGAGACTTCCCCCTCCACAATAATTTCTTGTGGGTAATGTTTCTTGTCTCCTTTTCTCCATTTCTCTCTGTCTGTATGTTTCTTTCTTTGTCTCACTGTATCTTTTAATTTTTAAAATATTTTAATGTAAATAGTCTCTGGAATTCAACTCCTTCTTTATTGTGCTGTATACATATCTCCTAATTCTATTTAGGAAAAGCACAATGAAGCCCATGCTCACCTGGATCCTGAACATAAGCTGTGAAATAATGCTTTCAGGAACTTAAGATAAAGATTTTCTATTGAGACATCCCTTCCATACTCATTCCTAGAAAGACACAAATCCAGGTCCATCCTTACATGGATCCTGTACTCAGCTGTGAAATATTGCTTTCAGGTGGTTAAGAGGAAGATTTTGTGTTGAGACTTGTCACTCCACATTCATTTCTAGTGGGAAGTACTTCATGTCTCCTTTCCTCCATTTCTGTCTCTCTCTTTATCTCTCTGTCTCACTGTGTCTTTTAATATTTTTTTTTATTTTATTTTTTAGGTAAAGTATTCTCTGAGTTCTCAAGTCCCTTCTTTCTATTTTTTTTTGTTATTTTATTTTTATTTTTAAAGTTTATTTATTTATCTCTTCTGTGACCAAGAGAGATTAGGGAGACAGCACCCCTAATGGTCTCAATGTGGAGGTTTACCCCAAGGGTCACCCAGCCCTGGATCATGGGCTCAAGTCCCCAGAGTGCTCGGGGTGAGACCCTGGAGCCTTCCCACGGGGAGAGCTTCACAGAGACCCATGTTTGACAGCACGCCCGTCATGCAGCCTCTGCTTTCTGATTTTATTTCCTCTTCCTCATCCTTGTTTGGTGCTTTTTCAGTTGGGCTTTCATGTCACATCTGAATTTTCTCCAGTCTTTTTGCTTGTTTGTTTTGTTTTCGAATTTCACTAAGCTTTTTCTTAATTTTTCTACATATCCTACTGCAGTCATTGAATAGATATATTATTTTCCTGAAACATTTATTTTGTATCTCAATGTACA
>NW_006159984.1:997951-1006954 GCF_000334495.1 Tupaia belangeri chinensis | reverse complement strand
GCCATTTTCTCAGTCTTCATGGTGGATTTTTCTAGGCCAGCCATTTTCTCTTCTACATCTGTGATTCTATTTTCTGAATGATCTATTCTTCTTTTAATACTTTCAAGGGAGATTTTGACTTCTCATATTATAGACTTCATCTCTAGCAGTTCCGTTTGAGTCTTTTGTAAAGTGTGTACTTCCTCTTTTAGATCTTGCAAGAATTTCCTCATCTCCTGGAACTCGTCAACTTCTTTCTCCTTTCTCTTTAGCAATTCATTATCTCTCTTCTCTTCCATCTCTGTTAGCTTCAACATTATGAATGCTCTAAATTCCTTATCAGACATTTCCATGATTTTCACTGAACTGCTTGTGGATGAAGAAGAGTTATTCTTTTCCCTTGGAGGAGAGGTATTTTCTCATTTTCCCATATTTCTCGTGATCTGGCAGTGGTTTCTTGTCATCTGATGGATGTTGTGTTACTTTCAAATTCTTGAAGTTCAGCTTGAATGTTCAGGAGCAAGCAGACAGAGGTGATATAGAATCTCTTTGCTGTTCTGTTGTGATCGCTGGTGCAGTAGATTTAGTAGATACTGGGGAATATTTCAACCCTATTAGTATTTGGATGTTTAGCTACTGTGCTCTTAGATCTGTCTCAAAACAAATTGAATGGATATTGGAGGGTGGAGATACAAGAAAGAGGAAAATGAAAGAGAGATAGAGAAACAACAACCAAAAGAGACAAAAAAAGACAAAAAAAAAAAACAGAAAAATTGCAATTACTGTTCTTTGTCTAAAAAAAAATCACGAAATAGAAAACTGTGCGGTGTGCAAGTGTACAGCACAAAATATCTAGTTTGCTAGAACCATGTGGAACCTTCTTCTGAAGACCCAGCCTCTTCTGCCTGGGTGGGAAGACCAGAGCAATAATTAACAGGATAAAAGGTGAAGCTGAGAGCCAGAGAAAAACTGTGCCTTTTTAAAAAAGTGTAAAAAGGAAAAAATACAAAAAAAAAAAAGAGAAGACAGAAGCAGGGAGAGACAGGAACCAAGACACAGAAACAGACATAGAAGGCTGGGGGTGCGGGGAGGGGAGCTCCCTACCGCTAGCTTGTTTGCTGGAGGCTGAATTATCAGTAGAAAATCTTCATTCCCTGCGATATCTAGTTCTCTGGAGCCATGTGGAACCTTCTTCTCCCCTTCTTTCTTATACTAATTTCACCTCTCTCAATTCTACTTAGGAGAGGCACTAATCCAGATCCAACCTCACGTGGATCCTGAACTTCAGCTGTTAAATATTGCTTTCAGGGACTTACGATGATGATTTTCTGTTGATATTTCCTACTCTAAACACATTTCTAGTGATTTGCTCTTTGTCTCCTCATCTCCATTTCTCTCTATCATTTTGTCTTTCTCTGTCTGACTGTGCCTTTTAACTTTTTAATTTTTTTTTTCTTTTTCTGGAGAGGTTTTTGCTCTAGGGCGCATATGCTCACCAGAAAGACAGAGAGAGATAGTGAAATAGAAAGCGAGAAATAACCCCCCAGGGGGGATGGCCACGCTGCAATCCCTTCTCCTCCCTTCTCCTCTCGGGATCTTGGGCACGCACGCACACACTCCATGTTTAAGTGTAAGCCACTGAGTCCAGGACTCGAACCGTGATCTACTTCATGGGAGTCCAGCGACATAGCCATTATGCTAACTGCTGGTCCCAAACTTTTAAAATCTTTTTAAATGTATTCTCTGTGCACTCAAGCCCCTTCTTTATTGTGCTAATTGTACCTCTCCCAATTCTCTGTCTCTTTTTTTTTTTTGACAGGTTTTCGCTATAGGGTGCGTGCACTCACCAGAAAGACAGAGAGAGAGACAGAGAGACAGAAAGTGAGAAATCCCCCCCCAGGGTGGATGGCCATGCTGCAGTCCCTTCTCCATTCTCCTCTTGGGATCTTGGGCACGCATGCTCACGTGCCTGGTGTGAGTTTGAACCCACCAGGTCCGGGACTTGACCCACAGTCGACTACATGGGAGTCCAGTGACATAGCCATTACACTAACTGCTGGTCCTCCTAATTCTCTTTAGGAAAGGCACAAATCCAGACACATCCTCACTTGGATCCTGAACTTCAGCTGTGAAATATTGACTTCAGGAACTTAAGATGAAGAATTTCTGTTGAGACTTCCCTCTCCACACTCATTTATAGTGGGTGGTGCTTTTTTGTCTGTTTTTCTACATTTCTTTCTGTTTCTCTTTGTCTCTCTCTGCCTCACTGTGTTTTTAAATTTTTTTTAGTTTTTTAATGTAAAATATTCTCTGGGCTCTCAAGCCCCATCTCTATTATGCTAATTGTGCTTCTCTCAATTCTATTTACTAAAGGCACAAATCCAAGTCCATTCTCACATGGATCCTGAACTTCAGCAGTGAAATATTGATTCAAGGACTTAAGATGAAGGTTTTCTGCTTAGACATCTCCCTCCACACACATTTCTAGAAAAGCAGAAATCAGGGCACATCCTCACATGGATCCTGGACTCAGCTGTGAAATATTGCTTTCAGGGACTTAAGATGAAGATTTTTTTCTTTAGACTTCCCTCTCCACACCCAATACTAGTGATTAATGATTTTGTCAACTTTTCTCCATTTCTCACAATCTCTCTCTATCTCATTGTTTCTTTTAAGTTTTTTTTTTTTTCAGGTAAAGTATCCTCTGGAATATCAAGCCCCTTCTTTCTTGTGCTAATTGCAACTCTCCCAATTCTATTTAGGAAAGGCACAAAAGGCACATATCCAGGCCTATTCTCACATGGATCTGGAACTTCGGCTTTGAAATATTGCTTATGGGGATTTAAGATTAAGTTTTTCTACTGAGACTTTTTCATACTGATTTCTAGAAAAGCACAAATCCAGGTCCATCCTCACATGGATCCTGAACTCAGCTGTGAAATATTGTTTTCAGGGACTTAATACTATAATTTTCTTTTGAGACTTTCCACTCTACACTCCTTTCTAGTGAGTAGTTCTTCTTGTCTCATTTTCTCCATTTCTATCTCTCTCAATCACTCTCTGTCTCACTGTGTTTTTAATTTTATAAAATTTTTTTAAGGTAAAGTACTCTCTGGGCTTTCTAGCCCTTTATTTATTGAGCTAATTGTGCTCCTCCCAATTCTGTTTAGGAAAAGCTCAAATCCAGGCTCATCCTCACATGGATCCTGAACTTCACTTCTGAAATATTGCTTTCAGGGACTTAAGATCAAGATTATCTGCTTAGACTTCTCCTCTGGTCTCATTTCCAGAATGGCACAAATCCAAGATCATCCTCAATATATTCTGAATTTCATCTGTGAAATACTGCTTTCAAGGATTTAGGATTAAAATCTTCTTCTGAGATTTCTCCCTCCACACTCATTTCTAGTGGATAGTGCTTCTACTCTCCTTTTCTCCATTTTTCTCTGTCTCTGTCTCTTTCTTTCTCACTGTCTTTTTAGAAAATTTTTTAAGGTAAAGTATTCTCTATGTCTTCAAGCTCCTTCTTTCTTGAGCTAATTGCACCTCTCCCAATTCTATTAAAGAAAGGCAAAAATCCAGGCATATCCTCTCATGTATCTTGAACTTCAGCTGTGAAATATTGCTTTGAAGTATTTAGATGAAAATTTTTGAGTGCTGGACACCAGGCTGCCTGTGGCTGCAGGCCCTAACATCTGGGACATGTTGCTCATCCCTGCCCCTACTCGTGTCTGAACTTTAGGTTTATTTCTTGGGACTTTAAGATACACTTGCAACCCTCCCCATCCCATCTGGAGACCAGTTCAATCAAGTGGCAGTGCCAGATACCCGGCTGCCTGTGGCTACAGGCCCTTATGGTCAGGACTCGTCATTCATCCCTGCCTTTACTCATCTTTAGACTTTAGGTTTGTTTCTTGGGACTGTAAGATGAACTTGCACCACTCTCCATGCCATCTGAAGACTGGTTCATGCCAGTGGCATTGCTGGACACCAGGCTGCCAGTGGCTGCAGGTCCTAATGGCCAGGATCTGTGGCTCATTTCCACCCCTACTCATCTCTGGATTTCAGGTTTGTTTCTTGGTATTTTAAGACAATCTTGCACCCTTCCACACTCTATCTGGAGACTGGTTGAAGCCAGCAGCATTGCCTGACACTAGCTTACTGTGGCTACAGACCCTAATGTCAGGAACATGTTGCTCATATCCATCCCTACTCATCTCTGGACTTCAGGTTTGTTTCTTGGGACTTTAAGATAAACTTATACTTCTCCCTACCCCATCTGGAGACTGGTTCAAGCCAGCAGCATTGCTGGTCACCAGGCTGCCAGTGGCTGCAGGCCCTAATGAACAGGACTTGTCGTTCATCCCTGCCCCTCCTTGTCTCTGGACTTCAGATTTTTTTCTTGGAACTTTAAGACCAACTTGATCCTGATGTGAAGCTCACCACTCCTTAGAAACAAGGAGGTCTTTGGGTCATCTAGGGCCAGTTACAACATGCATGGTACTGATGAGCAACAGGTGGACAGACCAGAAGAGAAATCACCAATTTTCTAATCCTGCACACCTCTTAAAACGCAGAGACAATTTGAATAAATTAGGAAGGAACGTATAGATAACCATGTGAGTAAGAACAACCTCAGAGGCTCAAGAATTATGAGCAACCAACAAAAGGCCTCTCCCCCAAGGGAAATCATAGAGCCCACATCACCCACAGGCAATACAATAGATGTCATGGACAAGTCAGATAAGGAATTCAGAATATTTTTAGTGATCAAACTAACTGAGATGGAAGAGAAAAGAGACAATGAGCTCCAGGAGATGAGGAAGTCCTTTCACAATTTGAAAGAAGAAACAGACACCCCAAAAAAGAACCAGATGGAACTTCTAGCATTAAAGAATGTGATGAGGGAAATCAAAACCTCCCTTGAAAATATTAAAAATAGATTATAAAAGGCAGAAGATCGAATCTCGAATGTAGAAGACAAAACAACTGACCTAGAAAAACATCAAGAATATTGAGAAAACAATCAAGAAAATGAGGATAATATACTAGGAATACTGGATACAATCAGGCACCTTAACTGGATAATTGGTATCACAGAAGCGGAAGAAAATAATAAGGGCATCGATAATTTATTCCATAAAATCCTGGAAGAAATCTTTCCAAACATAGAAAGACATTCAAATATCCAGACCCAATAGATATATAGGACCCTAAATAGAATCAACCAAAGAAGATCCTCTCCAAGGCACATCATAGACAGATTGGAAAAACCAACAGACTAAGATAAGATACTAACGTTGGCAAGTGGGAAACATCAAGTTATTTACAAAGGTCACCCCATCAGGCTAACATCAGAACTCTCAGCGGAAACAATGCAGGCAAGGAAAAAATGGGGAAATATACTCAGATTGTTGAATGAAAAGCAATTTCAACCAAGAATACTATATCTTTCATATGAAAAAAAGATAAAAACATTCTCGAATAAACAAAATCTGAAGTAATTTACCAACTCTAGACCAGCTCTTCAAGAGGTTCTGAAGGGAGTGCTATACCAGGAAAACTAAAAAGTCAGATGGACAGTTATGAGAGAACAAAAACAACACCCAAAAAATGGTTCACTTAATAGGAACAGGTCCAGAAATATCAATAATAACATTGAATGTCAATGGATTAAATTCTACAATTAAGAAACATAGACTGGTTCAATAGATGAAAAAACAGAAACCCTCTATCTTTTGTCTACAAGAAACTCACCTTATGGATAAAGGCATACATAGACTAAAAGTGAAGGGCTAGAAAAAGATATTTCATGCAAATGGAAATCAAAAAGGGCTGGAGTTGTAATATTGATTTCAGACAAAATAGGCTTCAAGTCAAAGACTTTAAGAAGAGACAAAGAAGGGCATTATATAATAGTAAATGAGGTAATCAAGCAATAACCCATAACGCTTATAAATAACTATGCACCCAACTCAGAAGCATCTAAATATGTGAAGGAAAGACTGTTGGAGTCAAAAGAAGAGATATGGAGAAACACTTTAATTGTTGGGGATCTCAACACCCTATTATCTCCTTTAGACAGATTTTCTATGCAGACATTAAATAGAGAGATACAGGACTTAAACAATAATATAAATCAAATGGGCTTCATAGATATCTATAGAACTTTCCATTCTAAGTCCATAAATTATACATTTTTTTCTCAACCCAGCATGGGACATTTTCAAAGATTGACCACATGTTAGGACACAAATCAAGCCTTTACAGATTCAAAGGTATAGAAACTATATCCAGCATCTTCTCTGACCATGGCAGAATTAAACGCAAGATTGGAACCAGTGGTTAGAGTAATGGCTATGTTGCTGGACTCCCATGTAGTCAACCATGGTTTGAGTCCTGGACCTGGTGGCTTAAACTCACGCTGGGCATTCGTGCATGCATGCCTAAGATCCTGAGAGGAGAATGGAGGAGAAGGGATTGTGGCCTGTCCATGCCCCCTGGGGGGTTATTTCTCATTATCTGTCTCTCTGTCTCTCTCTGTATCTCTGGTGAGCACACTCACTATATAGCAAAAACCTCTCCAAAAATTAAAAAAAAAGAATTAAACTCAAGATTAATTTCAAGAATCACTCTCCAAAATACACAAACACTTGGAAACTGAACAACCTACTTCTGAATGACTTCTTCGCTACTGAAGAAAGTAAGTCTGAAAGCAAAAAGTTCATGGAAACAAATGAGAGTGAGTACAGAGATTTCCATAATCTATGGGACACTACAAAAGCAGTCATAAGAGGGAAATTCATAGCAATTAGTGTGCATAAGAAAAAGATGGAAAGGTGGCAAATAGATAACCTAATAATATGCCTCAGGGAATTAGAATTAAAAAAGCCTAGGGACCAGCAGTTAGCGTAATGGCTATGTCGCTGGACTCCCACATAGTCGACTGTGGTTCGCGTCCCGGACCTGGTGGCTTAAAATTCACACCGGGCCCGTGTGCGTGCGTGCCCAAGATCCCGAGCGGAGAATAGAGGAGAAGGGATTGCGGTGTGGCCATCCCCCCTGGGGGGTGATTTCTCACTTTCTGTCTCTCTGTCTCTCTCTGTCTGTCTGGCAAGTGCACATGCCCTATAGCAAAAACCTCTCCAAAAAGAAAAAAAGAAAAAAGAAATAATAAAGGTTCAAGTAGAGATAAATGAAATAGAAAATAAACAAAGCATACAAAAAATCAAACAAGCAAAAGCTGGGTTTTTGAAAAGATTAAAAAGATCGATACATCAATGCTAAATTGATAAAGAAGAAAGAAAGAAGCCAGATAAATCAAATACATGATGAAACAGGCAACATTATAAGAGACATAATAGAAATACAAAATAACATTAGAGGATATTATAAGCAACTACATGCCAACAAACATGATAACTTGGAGAAGATGGACAAATTCTTGGATGCATATAATCTACCAAGATTGAATCAGTAGGACATAGAAAACCTGAATAGACCCATAACAAGCCAGGAGATTGAATCAATAATAAATAACCTCCCAACAAAGAAAAGCCCAGGTCCAGATGGCTTCACTTCTGAATTCAACAAAACCTTTAAGGAAAAGTTAATGCCTATCTTACACAAAGCATTTCTAAAGATTTGAAAAAATGGAAACATTCCAAATTCATTTTATGAAGCCTCCATCATCCTCATTCCCAAAACAGATAAAGACTTGACAAAAAAGGAAAACTAGAGACCAGAATAACTGATGAATATAGAGGCAAAAATTCTCAACAAGATACTTGCAAATCATATCCAACAACATATAACAAAGATTATTCATCACGGCCAGGTAGGTTTTATCCCAGGGATGCAAGGGTGGTTTAAAATATGCAAGACCATAAATATAATACATCATATTAACAGAAAGAAATATTTAATAACATATGTTCATTTCAACTGATGCAGAGAAAGCATTTGATAAAATACATCCTTTAATGATTAAGACCCTCCATAAGATTTGTATAGAAGGGTCATTTCTCAACACAATAAAAGCCATTTATGAAAAATCTGTAGCTATTATTATACTGAACGGGGAAAAGCTAAAAGCTTTTCCACTAAAAACTGGTACTAAGCAAGGTTGTACACTTTCTTCATTGTTTTTTAATATAGTGCTGGATGTATTAGCTAATACAATCAGAAAAGAGAACAATATAAAAGGATTCGAATAGGCTAAGATGAATTGAAAATATCTTTATTAGAAGATGACATGATGGTATACTTAGAAGACCCAAAGGTCTCCATAAAAAACTTCTTAAAGTAATAATTGACTACAGTAAAGTGGCAGGACACAAAGTATATATCTAAAAATATATAGCATTTCTGTATACAAACAAGTTAAACGAAGTAGAGCTGAAGAAAAGAACCCCTTTCACCATAGCCTCAAAATGTATAAGATACCTAGGGATAAACCTAACTAAGGAAGTCAAAGATCTTTACAAAGAAAACTATGAAAATCTTTTAAATTATATTGAAAGTGACATAAAAAAGTGGAAGCACACCCCATGTTCCTGGATTGGAAGAATTAACATTATCAAAATGGGAATTATACCCAAATTAATCTACATGTTTAATGCAATTCCAGTCAAAATACCAGAGATATTCTTCACAGATCTAGAAAAAGCAATCATAGAATTTGTCTGGAATCCTAAAAGACCTCATATGGCCAAAGCAATACTGTGCAAGAAGAGTGGAGTGGGAGGATTATCACTCCATGATGCCAAGATATACTATAAAGCTGTGATCGTCAAAACAGCATGGTATTGGCACAAAAGCAGACATGTGGACCAATGGAATAGAATAGAGACCGCAGAAATAACCCCCAAAGCTTACAGCCAACTGATATTTCACAAAGGATATCAGTCAATCCATTGGGAAAATGAAAACCTCTTTAATAAATGGTGCAGGAAAAAACTTGGTATTCACCTGCAGAAAGATGAAACTGAACACTCATCTTTCACCATTTACAAAAGTCAACTC
>NW_006159984.1:989367-997889 GCF_000334495.1 Tupaia belangeri chinensis | reverse complement strand
ACAAAACTACTGGTGGAAAATGCTGGGGAAACTCTAGGAGACATTGGAGTAGGCAAAGACTTCTTAAATAAAACTCCCATATCACAGTCAATAATCCCTACTATAGACAAGTGGGACTATATCAGACTAAGAAGTTTCTGCACAGCAAAGGACTGAGTTACAAGTGTGAATCTACAATCCTCAGAATGGGAGAATATTTTAGTAAAATATACCTCAGAGAAGGGAATGATAACCAGAATACACAGGGAACTCAAGAGCCTTATGTGAAAAAAAAAATGATTAACCCAATTAAAAGATGGGAAAATGAGCCGAACGAAAATCTTTCTAAGGAAGACATACAAACAGCCAGAAAGTACATGAGGAAATGCTCAACATTCCTCATTATAAGGGAGATGCAGATTAAAACCATAATGAGATATCACCTAACTCCTGTCAGAATGGTAAAGATTAAAAATATAAAAAGTGATAAGTGTTGGCGAGTATGTGGTGAAAAGGGAACTTTCCTACACTGTTGATGGAATTGTAAGCTGGTTCAGCCACCGTGGAGAACAATATAGAGGTTCCTCAAAGATCTAAAAATACAACTGCCATTTGATCTAGCAATCCCATTTCTGGGTATCTACCCAAAGGATAGGAGAACACTCAGTCGGAAAAGTGCTTGCACATCAATGTTTATTGCAGCATTATTCACAATTGCTAAGACATGGAACCAACCCAAATGTCCACAAATGGATGAATAGATTAAAAAGTGTGGCACATATACTCTATGGAATACTACTCAGCCATATTAACCCTGGCATTTGATAGAAAGTGGTCAGATATGGAGAATCAATTGCTGAGTGAAGTAAGTCAAGATATAAAAGAAAGATATTGTATTTATCCACTTAACATAAACTGACTATCTGCACATTATGGTAGAGATCAAAATATTGGAGGGCAGAAGAGCAGTGAAAATAGCAATGATAAGACAACGTGGAATGGGGCGGGAGAAAAGAAGAGTATGGAGAAGGATAGTGAGAGAACAAATAGCGAGGCATGACAGTGGGACACAGATAAAGTTTATTACCTGTTGATGATGACGTGTATAGTATTCTCAACTGGACTAGTCTGAGAAGTATTTTATGTTGGGTAAAGTCTTTTTACAAGCTGAATGATAAATAGTAATTGAATGTTTAAAAAAATAATTGGAATAGGGACCAGCACTTAGTGTAATGGCTATGTTGCTGGACTCCCATGTAGTCGACCGCAGTTCATGTCCCGGACCTGGTGGCTTAAAACTCACGCCGGGTGCATGTGCATACATGCCCAAGATCCCGAGAGGAGAATGGAGGAGAAGGGATTGAGGCGTGGCCATCCCCCCTGGGGGATGATTTCTCGCTTTCTATATCTCTCTCTCTGTCTGTCTGGCGAGCGCACGTGCCCTATAGCAAAAACCTCTAAAAAATAATAATTGGAATAATAATAATAGGAAAAAATGAAAAGCTATTGGATGATGATGAAGGGGATTTTAATGCCTTTGTATTGACTGATGTGCATGGTATTCCTTCTGGAAAACAAAATGTAATACACTGAAACTAGTATTTGATTCAATGTAATATGAACAAGATTATGATAATAATGAATAAATTTTAAAAAAAGATTTTCTGCTGAGACTTTCCCTCCGTACTATTTCTAGAAAGGTATAAATCTAGGACCATCCTCATGTGGATTTTGAACTCATCTTTAAAATATTACTATCAGGTACTTAAGGTGAAGAATTTCTTTTGAGACTTCCCCCTCCATACTAATTTATAGAGGGTAGTGATTCTTGTCTCCTTTTCTCCATTTCTGTCTCTCTCTGTCTCACTGTGTCTTTTCAGTATTTTTTTTTAATTTTAAGGTAAAATATTTTCTGGGCTCTGAAGCCCCTTCTGTCTTGGGGTAATTGCACCTCTCCCAATTCTATTTAGGAATGGCGCACATCCAGGCAAATCTTCTCATGGATCCTGAACTTCAGATGTGAAATACTGCTTTCAGGGATTTAAGATGAAGATTTATTTTCTGCCGAGATTTCCCCCTCAGCACTTATCTAGAAAGGCACAAATACAGGCCCATCCTCACATGTATCTTGAACTTCAGTTGTGAAATATTGCTTTCATGGACTAAAGATTATGATTTTCTGTTGAGACTTCCCACCCTACATGCATTTCTAGTGGATAGTGCTTCTTGTCTCCTTTTCTCCATTTTCCTCTCTCTCTTCCTCTCTTTGTCTGAATGAATCTTTTAATTTTAAAATTTTTTTTAAGGTAAAGTATTCTCTGGGCTCTCAAGCCCCTTATTTATTGTACTAATTGCACTTACCCAATTCTATTTAGGAAAGACACAAATTCAGACTGATCCTCACATGGATCCTGAAATTAAGCTGTGAAATATTGCTTCCAGGGACTTAAGATAAAGATTTTTTTTTCAGACTTGTCCCTCCACATTTCATGTCTAGTGGGTAATGCTTCTTGTCTCCTTTTCTTCCTTTCTCTCTGTCTCTCTGTGTCTCTCTTTGTCTCACTGTATCTTTATATTTTGAAATTTTTAAAGGTATTTTCTGGGTTTTCAAGCTCCTTCTTTATTGTGGTAATTGCATCTCTCTCTATTCTATTTAGGAATGGCACAAATCCAGGTCCATCCTCACATGGATTCTGAACTTCAGCTGTGAAATATTGCTTTCAGGTACTTAAGATGAAGATTTTCTGCTGAGATTTCCCCCTCAACATTCATCTAGAAAGGCAAAAGTTCAGATCCATCCTCACATTGATGTTGCACTTTAGCTGTGAAATATTGCTTTCAGGGACTTAAGATGAAGGTTTTCTTTTGAGACTACACCCTCCAAATTCATTCCTAGTGGGTAGTGCTTCTTGTGTCCTTTTCTCCATTTTTCTCTTTCTCTCTATGTATTTCTCTGTGTCATTGTGTCTTTTAATTTTTTTTAAGGAAAACTACACTCTAGGCTCTGAGCTCCTCCTTTACTATACTAATTGCACCTCTTCCAATTCTATTTAGGAAAGGCAGAAATTAAGGCCCATCATCACCTAGATCCTAAAGTTCAGCTGTGAAATATTGCTTTCAGGTACTTAAGATAAAGATTTTCTACTGACATTTACCCCTCAACACTCATCTAGAAAGGGTCAAATCCAGACCCATCCTTACATGGATCCTGACCTTCAGCTGTGAAATATTGCTTTCATGGACTAAAGATGATGATTTTCTATTGAGACTTCCAATTCTACACTCATTTCTGGTGGGTAGTACTTCATGTCTCCTTATACTCCATTGTCCTCTCGGGATCTTTGGCACACACACACATGTGCCTGGCGTGAGTTTAAGCCACTAGGTACAGGACTCAAACCATGGTTGACTACATGGGAGTCCAGTGACAAAGCCATTATGCTAACTGCTGGTCCCTCAAGTCCTTTCTTTATTGTGGTAATTACATCTCTCCCTATTCTACTTCAGAAAGGCACAAATCCAGGCCAATCCTCACATGTATCCTGAACTTCAGCTGTTAAATATTACTTCCAGGGAATTAAGATGAAGATTTTTTGCTGACAATTACTCCTCCACACTTATTTTTAGGAAGGCACAAATACAGGCTCATCCTCACATGGATCCTGAACTTCAATGTGAAATATTGCTTTTAGGAACTTAAGATGAAGATTTTCTGTTGAGGCATCCCCCTCCACAATAATTTCTAGTGGGTAGTGCTTCTGGTCTACTTTTCTCTATTTTTCTCTTTATCTCTCTGCCTTTCTCTGTGTCATTGTGTCTTTTAAAATTTTTTTTGAGAGGTTTTCACTATAGGGCGTGTGTGCTCGCCAGACAGACACAGAGAGACATAGAGACAGAAAGCGAGAAATCACCCCCCGGGGGGATGGTCACGCCACAGTCCCTTCTCCTCCATTCTCCTCTCGGGATCTTGGGTGCGCACGCACACGCGCCCGGGGTGAGTTTTAAGCCACCGGGTCCGGGACACGAACCACAGTTGACTACGTGGGAGTCCAGCGACATAGCCATTATGCTAACTGCTGGTTCCCATCTTTTAAATTTTTTAAGGTAAAATATTCTCCTTGCTTTGAAGCTCCTCCTTTATTGTGCTAATTGTGCTTCTTCTAATTCTATTTAGTAAAGGCAAAAATCCAGACCCACCCTCACATAGATCCTAAACTTAAACTGTGAAATATTGCTTTTAGGTACTTAAAATGATTTTCTGCTGAGATTTCCCCCTCAACACTCATCCAAAAAGGCACAAATGCCATCCCATCCTCACATGTATCCTGAACTTCAGTTGTAAAATATTGCTTTCAGGGACTAAAGATGAAGATTTTCTGCTGAGGTTCTCCCTTCAACACTCATCCAGAAAGGCACAAATGCATCCCATCCTCACATGTATCCTGAACTTCAGTTGTGAAATATTGCCTTCAGGGACTAAAGATGATTATTTTCTGTTGAGACTTCCCACTCTACCCTCATTTCTTGTGGATAATGCTTCTTGTCTCCTTTACTCCATTTCTCTCTATCTCTCTCTGTCTCACTGTGTATTTTAATTAAAAAATTTTTTTTTCTTTAAGGTAAAGTATTCTCTCATCTCTCTAGTCCCTTCTTTATTGTGCTAACTAGGCCTCTCCCACTTCTATTTAGGAAACACACAAATCCAGGCCCATCCTCACATAGATCCTGATCTTCAGCTGTAAAATATTGCTTTCAGGGACTTAACATGAAGATTTTCTGCTGAAACTTCCATCTCCACACTCATTTCATGAAAGGCAAAGCCCAGGTCCTTCCTCACATGGATACTGATCTTCAACTCTTAAATATTGCTTTCAGGAACTTACGATGAAGATTTACTGCTGAAACTTCCACCTCCACACTCATTTCTAGAAAGGCACAAATCCAGGCCCATCCTCACATGGATCTTGAACTTCAGCTGTGAAATATCAGTTTCAGGGAGTTAAGATGAAGGTATTCTATTGATACTTCCATCTCCACACTTATTTCTAGAGAGGCACAAATGCAGGTCCTCACAGAATCCTGAACTTTAGCTGTGAAATATTGCTTTCACTGTCTTAAGATAAAGATTTTTCTGTTAAGACGTCCCCCTCCACACTCATTTCAAGTGTGTAGTGCTTCTTGTCTCCTTTTCTTCATTTCTCTCTGTCTCTGTCTCACTGTGTTGTTTAAGTTTTTTAAGCTAATGTAGTCCATGGGCTCTCCAGTCTCTTCTTTATTGTGCTAACTGTGCCTCTCCCAATTCTATTTAGAAAAGGCACAAATCCAGGCCCATCCTCACATGTTTCCTGTATTTCAGCTGTGAGATATTGCTTTTGCATGGCTCACAAGCTCTCCTTGTGGTTTGCAATTTTTACTTCATACAATTAGAATTTCAAGTATTTTAATTATCTTTTTTTACTTCTTTTTATTTTACATTTTCCTCTTCTGTACTTCTTTTTATTTTTCTTTATCTTTATTCATTGACTGCTCATCCCCTTCACACAGACAGGTCTAATGAACAGGATCTAACACATGAATACAATTAGGGTCAGACTATTCCTTTATTCCCATTGATTTTGTTGCACAAAGAGTGAAAATGGAATGGATGAGAGATTTCAGAACACTTCCTCCTGCATGCCTTTGAATGCCCAGATTGTACTCCAAGAATTAGGAAGAAACACACCATCCATCAGATGATTAGAAATCACCACAGAATCACAAGAAATATGGGAAAACAAGAAAATACCTCTCCTCCAAGAAAAAATGATAAAACTCTTGGAAATATCAGAGAAAGAATTTAGAATTTTCATAGTGACAAAGCTCAGAGAGATTGAAGAGAAGTGAGACAATGAAGTGCAAAAGAGGGAGGAGAAAGGAGCTAATGAGTTCCAGGAGGTTCAAAAATTCTCTCAAGGTCTTAAAGAGGAAATTCACACTACAAAAAAGAATGAGATGGACCTGTTAGAGATGAAGGCTATAATATAGAAAGCTAAAACCTCCCTTGAAAGTATTAAAAGCAGACAAGATCATACAGAAAATCAAATCTCAGATGTAGAAGATAGAATTGCTGGCCTAGAAAATCCACCATGCAAACTGAGAAAGTTGCCCAAAAAAGGAAAATAATATACAAAGAAAACTAGATACCATCAAACATCCAAACATCTGGATAATTGGCATTCCAGAAAGAGAAGAGAATCATAAGGGCATTGACAACATGTTCCATGAAATCCTGGAAGAAAACTTTCCAAACCTAGAGCGGAATTCAAAGATTTGGTCCCAGGTAATACAAAAAAACCTCTAATAGAATAAACTCAAGAAGAGCTTCTCCAAGACATATTATACCCAGATTGACCAAAACCACAGATAAAGACAAGATACAAAGATTGTCAAGAGACAAATGTCAATTTACCTACAGAGGATATCCCATCAGGCTGACAGTGGACCTCTCATCGGAAACAATGCAAGTGAGGAAAGAATGAGAAAATATATTCAAAGTGTTGAGTGAAAAACAGTTTCAACCAAGAATACTATATACGGCAAGATTATCCTTCATATGGGAAGAGAAGACAAGATCATTCTCAAATAAACAAAAATAAACAAAACCTGAAAGAATTTACCAACATCAGACCAGATCTCCAAGAAGTTCTGCATGGAGTGCTATACCAGGAAAATTAAATACAGTTACACAGAAAGAAGAGTCTCAAAACTAATAAAATGGCCAACTTAATCATAGAGACAAGTATGGATTTGAATATTATACCCAAGAATTTAATTGGGAAGATTGAGCCACAACAGAAGATAGATTAAGTACATGAGACTGAACTGGTGAAATATAATTTTATAACTTTTGACTAAAGTATTGCTGATTTTCTTCTAGGCTGTGTTCTGGTTTTAATGACTTTTCTCATGTCTTATGCTGTTGAAAAGTTCATGTACCTACTATTTGAGCAGAATCCCAACCTGTTTCCTGGCTTTAAGTTTTATGAATAGTTTCTTAACGTTTCTTTTATTTATTAAAGCTAAAAATGCTTTTCTTGAAATTAAAAAACATAGTAAAATATACCTAATTAATGATCACATTAAGTTATATACCATCAGATAGGTACTATGTTAAAGTGTATTCATTCTACTCAGAGTTTCATGCCTAAAGTCAAACATGTATTCACAGATATGCATATACCAGCTGAACTTGCTATTGAAAGTAGTTAGATTATTTTAAAAATTTTGTGAATCAATAACATCTGGGCAAAAAAATAATGGAAAACAACTGTGAACATCTGAGATAGTGTGGGAAGATAGTGGAAAATGGCATAGGGTGAGAAATAGGGGCTGTGTATACACACACACACACATGTATATGAAACTAAAAATGGAAAATTATTGATGATAACATGTATGATTAAGCCACTATGCAGTATATTTTGGATGGAAAATCACATTTTGTATGCTGTGATGATGCTCAGTGAATGAAAGTAAAGTAATAAATTAAAAAAAAAATAAAGAGAGAGAAAGAAAAAAACATATCTATGCAAGCTTATGGAGAAATTAGAACCCTCATAAAACTACTGGGAATATAAAATGGTACAACCACTATGGAAAATAATGTTACTTAAAAAATTAAAGAATGGAATCACTATATGATCCTTTAATTACACATTTTAAAATATACTCTTAAATTTTAAAGCAGGTACTCAAAATATTTGGACACTTGTTCATAGCAGAATTATTAACCTATGTTCATGGCAGGATTATAACCAAAAAGTGGAAGCAAACCAAGTGTACATTGCTACATGTATGGATAATCAATATGTATTACCTACACACACACAGATACACACACAGAATGGAATATTATTCAACCTTTAAAAGGAATAAAATTCTTATACATGCTACATTATCTATGAACTTCACAGACATTACGTGAAAGGAGCCAAGCACCAAAAGAAACATATCTTATAATTCAATATTTTCAAAATTTTAATTTATTTTATACATTTAACCACTATACATTGCTTAGCTTGTAACTTGAATTTACCTCACATGAATACACTTCAAACCAGTCCAGTTGAGGATACAAAACACATTATCATCAACAGATAATAATCAATTCTGTGTCCCAGTAATGTCTTAACTTCTCTATTTTCCTCAATTTCTTTCCTCACACTGTTTCCTTTCTCCCACACTCTTCCCATTATCTGTAACCAATTTCAATGCTTCTCTATCCTCTAATCTTTCAGTTTCAACCATAGAGTGTGGAGAGTTGGTATATCTTAAGTGGAGACATAAAATGTCTCTCTTTCATAGCCTGGTTTGCTTCATTCAGCAGTAAATCTATATTCATCCATTTTCTTTCAAATGTCAGTCTTTTCTTTATGGTGAAGTTTTGGGTAGATACCAAAGAGTAGCATTTCTGGATCATATAGTAGTTCTATTTGTAGGTCTTTGAGGAACATCCATATTTTTCTTTACAGTGGCTGGATCAATTTATATTCCCCCCAACAGTG
>NW_006159984.1:981434-985680 GCF_000334495.1 Tupaia belangeri chinensis | reverse complement strand
ATCTCTCTTTCATAGCCTGGTTTGCTTCATGCAGCAGTAAATCTATATTCATCCATTTTCTTTCAAATGTCAGTCTTTTCTTTATGGTGAAGTAGTATTCCATAAAGGATATGTGCCACACTTTTTCAAACCATTCATCTATTCATGGTCATTTGGGTTAGTTCCATATCTTAACAATTGTGACTAATGGTGCAATAAACATTGATGTGCAAGCTCTTTTTTGACTGAGCATTCTCCTATCCTTTGGGTAGATACCAAAGAGTAGCATTTCTGGATCATATAGTAGTTCTATTTGTAGGTCTTTGAGGAACATCCATATTTTTCTTTACAGTGGCTGGATCAATTTATATTCCCACCAACAGTGTAGGAGAGTTTCCCTTTCACCGCATCCACACCAGCACTTACCATATTTTTTTAATCTTCACCATTCTGACTGGGATTATGTGGTATCTCATTGTGGTTTTGTTTGGCACCTCCCTTATGATGAGGGATGTTAAGCAATTTTTTACAAGACTGATGTGATTATTGAATGACACAGGAAATAACATGTTATGAAACAAGCTGTTTACAAGTAGCAGGTAGACGATGACTTAATTCTTGATAGAAAAAATTGAAGTATGAACATACACTCAAAAAACTAGGTTATATACCAAAATATCAACAGTATTTACTTCTGTTGAATGATTAAATATTCTTCCTCTTGCTTTTGTATATTTTAAAAAACACGGTTGCTTTAGAAAAGTGGAAGTACTAGACAAAGTCATTAAATGCCAGGAGTTAGAAATTCAGCAGAAAGCCAGGGGTAGAAGCAGTCAAGCCCAGGGGCAGGATTTTGTTCTTTTCTTACTGGAAGTCACTTATCAGACTATTTCTTCTACTTCTGATTTCTCAGAGGGCTTGCATGTAAGACTATGAATATTAACTAGCATGACAGCAAAATAATGCCAGCAACTTTGGCTTTGAATTGCTAAAAATCATAACTATTTCGTGGTCACATTCTACACAAAACACATTAGAAATCAAATGTTCCTACAACC
Organism: Tupaia belangeri chinensis; assembly: GCF_000334495.1. NCBI lineage: Eukaryota > Metazoa > Chordata > Mammalia > Scandentia > Tupaiidae > Tupaia > Tupaia belangeri. The sequence continues at coordinate 984,643 of NW_006159984.1, read as the reverse complement.
AAAACATCTGCCTAAATACAAACCATGTGTCTAAATCACTTTATTTTTCTGATTCTGTTCATTTTTCATTTTCACTGTGAATTTACTTTGTTTTGTGGATCTGCAACTGGTAATTTTTCTCACAGAGATACTACTATTAATGCACAGTGCGTGCTGTTGATGGCTTGGCTTTAAGTCCACTGATACCTGGCCTTGTCTTCCAAGTACTCTGCAGAGTCAGAAGGACTTATCAAAATCTCAACCACCCTGGAGAAGTGGAAGTGAGGAAGACCATCATTCTGTTTCTAAAAAAAGTCTTTGCTAAGCTACTAAATGAAGAGTGGCACAGTATTATATTATATCAGTACAAACGAGGCTCAAAAACCACAACCCCCTGATCTCCAAATTTTAAAACTGCTACAAGACACTGTATTCAAATAACAATGACAAATAACCCATATTTCTTAAAAAAAAAAAAAAACAAAGAAAAAAAACAAGAAAAGGCTCACTATTTGAAAATATGGAATATATGAAAGTGATGCCACCTTTAACTTCAGGTGCTTCTTAGGTATTCCCTCAGTTCCCTGCCCTTTTTATACTGTAGCATTTTCAGAAAGTGTCAAGAACTACGTGAAGGTTCAAGAAACAACTACAACCTGAAATTAAACAGTCTCTCTTCTGCATTACCACCATCCAACCAGTATACTAGGTCACCTTTTACAGCAAGTGAGAGAGTGTAACACCTCTGCCACAAAATCATCACATACCAAGAAGAGAAGGTACAAAAAAAATTATATGAAGGGACAACGTAAATTTGGGGGTGGTGGGATATTTTAAAATACTGTTATTATCACAAAAAAAAATCAAAAAGATTCCTCACCTTCCCCTTGGACAATCAAGGAAAACTAAAATATTTTCTATCCCAAAAGTAAGAGACTTGCTGGAAAATACAGTGCTCAGTGCTGGCAACCCAAATTAATATACAGTTTTGTTGGATCCGTCCAAATTCTAAAGGCTAAAAAAATTTCCTTTGTTAAAGCAAAAAATAAAATAATAAAAATTCATTTTAGGACAATGTTATTCAAAATAAAAAAAGGTTTCTTTTCAGTGAGAAAACTGTCTTCCATCAGATGATTTCTTGCTAATGTTTTTAAAGATTTTGGACTTCTCGACTTTTTTGGTTTTCTGGTAGCCAAACCCACCTCCGCCTCCTCTCTTCTTACGCTTGTCTGCATTGCTGTTCACATTCAGGTCAACAAAAGGAGGCACTTTGAAACCAAAGGATAAAGGAACTTGGGGCAAATTTAAGTTATTAACATTAAAGATCTGTTTCAGAGAATGGGAATCATAAGCTCGTATGTATGACTTATATGCTTCCTGGGCTGACTTATGAAGAAAGTAGTTCTTTTCAATCAATTTTTCAAGCTGAGATTGAATGTCAGAAATTTTAGACCAAGAAAAGTTGAATTCGCTTAATGGAACCTTGGATTGCTTCAAGTAACAAAGGAAACCCAATTCTTCTGGGCGCAAAATGAGCCATTTAGGCCTCTGAAGAGCCTTTCTGAAGACACCTCAAGGACACCAGTTACCTTTGGGTCGTCTGGAGGGTCATACTGAACAATCCAGTCAACTTCTGGAATATCAAGCCCTCTTGCTGCCACGTCTGTACACAGCAATATTCCTGTATCTGCATTGCAGAACTGGAAAAATGTGGTTGTGCGCTTGTTTTGCTTCTGCCTCCCATGGATGGCCAAGACAGGCAAATCAATGTAGTTCAGCAACTCATAGTGGTATTTCACTGATTTACAGGATGAAAAGAAGACCATTAGCTTCTTCTTTCAGTTCTTTTTAAGGAATGTAAAGAGCAGAAGGAATCTCTTTTCAGAGGGGCAAACAACATAATCCTGCTCAAGACCATCCACTGTTGCAGCTTTATCATCATCAACACCAACATACATGGCTCCTTTTTCAGATAAATTCTTTCCAAGTCTTCCACCTTGCGAGTTTGTGTAGCAGAAAAGAGCATGGTCTGCCTGCGTATTGGCAGAAGTTTAATAATTTGCTTTAATTCCTCTTCAAAGCCAACATCCAGGATCCGATCAGCCTCATCAGTAACCAGACACTGAAGGTTTTTATACATAAACCCTGGGGTATTCTAGCAAAACAAAGAATAAGGAATAACTGTTAGTTGTCAATTAGATGTTTCATATAACACAAGACAAGCAATATATGACACTGTATCTTACCTGCATATGGTCCAGGAGACGGCCTGGTGTGGCCACAATGATGTTGATTCCATTAGCAAGTTTCTGTGCCTCAGCAGATCTGTTACTGCCACCCATTATCAACCCGTATGTGTGAACATGGTGAGTCATTAGCTCCTTAAGAACACCAAAAGTCTGCCAGGTCCCAACATCCAAACGTCAAAGTCACCATTCCTGCCTTCCAGAAGTGGTCTGATACTTTTATGTTGAATTTCAGTCATGTTCGTAAAGCCCATTTTCTTAATTGCCTTCAGAGTGTTTTCATTGACAAGATTAGAGAGAGAAGCAAATAAAGTATCTTCAAAAGCTCCTGTTAGCCCCAGCGGCAGGCTGGGTACTTTATTCTCATCTTTCTCATCTGGCTTCTCCACATTGTTTTCTGCTTCTTCAGGAGACTTATCATTCTCTTCTTCAAATTCTTCTTTGTTTTCAGTTTTGGCTTTTTTGGTATCAGGCCCAGCATCATTCACCATTTTTCTCTTTTTCTTTTTCGATTCTGAGTTAGGAGACTGCATTGCTGCTTCCCCATTTACTAAAATGGTGGATTTCTGGGGAACAGTTTTAACTTTTACATTTTCCACCTCTTCTTTAGGTATGTCTCCATTCTGGGATTCTGACAAGGCCACTTTCACAGGCCGTTTCAGGGATTTCTTAACTTTTCCACCTTCCACAGTCCCTTCAGCAACAGTTCCATTCTGAGTTTCTGACAGGCTCACATCCAAGGCATCCCGTAGCTTTAAGTTTCGCTGCTGCAGTTTGAGGTTCTGCTTCTCGATCTTCTTGCCCAGGAGTTTCATTGGCAGGTGAGACATGTCGGAACAACGCCTGGACAGCTGTCCCACAGACAGGCTCCAAGCATTTTTTTCAGATGCTTTTTCGCTGTTCATATGTCGGCCTTAGAGAGTTTTCTGTTCAACTCATTTGCCCTTGTTTTTTTTTTTTTTTTTTTTTTTTTTTTTGTGTTTT
>NW_006159984.1:980996-981338 GCF_000334495.1 Tupaia belangeri chinensis | reverse complement strand
TCCATTCTCTTCTCAGGATCTTGGGCACTCATGCACATGCACCCGGCGTGAGTTTTAAGCCACTGGGTCTGGGATGCGAACTGCAGTTGACTACATGGGAGTCTAGCAACATAGCCATTACGCTAACTGCTGGTCCTGTCATTTGCCCATTTTTGAATTGGTTGATCTTTTTTTGTTTTTTCCCTAGGTAAATCACTTGAGTTCCCTGTGTATTCTGATGATCAGTCCCTTATCTGGGGGATAGTTAACAAAAATATCCTCCCAGTTCGAGGGTTGTCTATTCAAACTAATTTCTATGTCTTTTGTTGTGCAGAAACTTCTTTTTTTTTTTTTTTCCCCTAT
>NW_006159984.1:980400-980916 GCF_000334495.1 Tupaia belangeri chinensis | reverse complement strand
CCATGCTGCAGTCCCTTCTCCTCCATTCTCCTCTCTGGATCTTGGGCACGCACGCACATGTGCCTGGCTTGAGTTTAAGCCATGGAGTCTAGGACTCGAGCCATGGTCGACTACATGGGAGTCCAGCGACATAGCCATTACGCTAACTGCTGGTCCCAGAAACTTCTTTATCTGATATAATCCCACTTATTTAATTTAGGATTATTGTCTGTGGTTTGGGGGTCTTATTTAAGAAGTCTTTGCTTACCCCAATGTCTTGCAGAGTTTCTCCATTGTTTTTCATCAGTAGTTTTTTAGTTTGAGGAATTAGGTTTAGATCTTTGATCCATTTTGAGTTGATTTTTGTTAATGGTGAGAGATAGAGGTCCAGATTCATCTTTCTGCAGGTGGATACAAGTTTTTCCAGCACCATTTGTTAAAGAGATTTTCCTTGGGGATCAGTGGGTGGCATGGTGGTTAAGGTGCTGGACACTCCCACCTGGCTGACCGTGATTTGAGTACTGGGCCTGGTGGCTT
>NW_006159984.1:979862-980366 GCF_000334495.1 Tupaia belangeri chinensis | reverse complement strand
CTCTCTGGTAAAATTAAAAGAAATTAATGAATAAATAAAATTAAATAAATATTTTTTAAAAATAAAAGACATTTTCCTTTTCTTACTGAATTTGACTGGTACCCTTTGTCAAAGATCAGTTGGCTGTATGTTTTGGGGTTTATTTCTGTGGACTCCACTCCGTTCCATTTCTCCACATGTCTATTTTTGTGCTAATTCCATACCGTTCAAATTATCACAGCTATGTAATATGTTTTGGGGTCAGGGAGTGAGATGCCATCTGCTGTATTCTTGTGTGTAATTACTTTGGCAATATGGGGTCTTTTATGATTCCAGACATATTCTATGATTGTGCTTTTTAGATCTGTGAAAGATGTCTCTTATAATTTTATAGGGTTTACATTAAATATGTAGATTAATTTGGGTAGAATTGCCACATAGATTATAATAATTCTCTCAATCCAGGAAGATGGGACATTCTTCCACATTTTTGCCTCATTTTGCTTTTTTTTTTTTTTTTAAAGA
>NW_006159984.1:968764-979556 GCF_000334495.1 Tupaia belangeri chinensis | reverse complement strand
TAATGACTTTTATTGCATTATCTTGTGCTATTGCATTGGCTAGGACTTCCAACACAATATTGAAAAGAAAGAGAGTGGGCAGCCTTGCCTGGTACGTTTTTCATGGAAAAGCTTTCAGCTTTTTCCTATTCAGTATAATGTTAGCTATAGGCTTTTCATAGGTGCCTTTTATTGTGGTGAGAAATGATCATTCTACTTCTCATTTTAGATGCAGCAGTCTTTCCTTCACATATTTGGGTGCTCCTGTGTTAGATGCACAGATATTTATAAGTGTTATATCTTCTGGATGAATTAGCCCTTTTACTACTATATAATGCCCTCTTTGTCTCTTCTTACAATTTGTATCTTAAAGCCTATTTTGCCTGAAATATCATGACCCCCTCCCCCAGCTCTCTTTTAGTTTCTGTTTGCATGGGACATGTTTTTCCAGCCATTCACTTTTAGTTTATGTGTGTCTGTATCCATGAGATAGGTTTTTTGTAGGCAGCAGTTGGAGGGTTTCTTTTCTTTTCTTTTTATGCATTCAACCTGTGTCTCTTGATTGGAAATTTAACAATTGACATTCAATATTATTATTGTTATTTCCAGACTTGCCCCTACCATAAAGTTGACCATATTCATGGTTGTATTTTGTTCTCTTATTTCTCTCTATCTGTCTTTAATTTTCTTGGTGTAATACTTCCTTCAGAACTTTCTAAAGCACTGGTGTGTATTTTGTAAATTATTTCAAGTTTTATATAAATCTGAGAATATTTTTAACTTTTCTTCCCAAATGAAGGATAATCTTTCCAGGTATAACAATCTTGGTTGAAATTGGTTTTCATTTAACACTTTGAATAAATTTCCCCATTCTTTCCTTACTTGCATTATTTCTGATAGAGGTCTGGTGTTACTCCAATGGGCTAACCTTTGTAAGTAACTTAATGTTTTCCTTTTGCCAGTTTTAGTATCTTGTCTACATCTGTGATTTTGGCCTATCTGGCTATGATATGCCATGTAGAGGATCTTCTTGGGTTGATTTTATTTGAGATTCTTTGCATTTCTTGTATCTGAATATTTTAGTTCTTCTCTAAACTTGGAAAGTTTTCTTCCATAATTTCATGGAATAGATTATCATTGCCCTTACTAGTTTATACACCTTCCAGGATACCAATTATTTGGATGTTTGGGCATTTAATAGTATCCAGCATTTCTCATATGTTGTCCTCATTTTCTTTTTTTGGCTATTTATTTCAGTCTGTTTGGTAATTTTTTCTAGGTCAGAGGTTTTGTCTTCTACTTCTGAGATTTGATCTTCTGAATGATCTAATCTGCTTTTAATATTTTCAGGGGAGGTTTTGATTTTCTGTATTACAGCCTCCATCTCTAATAGTTCTGTTTGATTCCTTTTTTATGGTGCCTAATGCTTCTTTCATATTATGGAAGGACTTCCATATCTCCTGGAGAGGTTTTTGCTATAGGGCACATGCACTGGCCAGAAAGACAGAGAGAGACAGAGAGACAGAAAGCAAGAAATCAACCCCTGGGGAGATGGCCACACCGCAATCCCTTCTCCTCCATTCTCCTCTTGGAATCTTGGGCATGCACGCACATGCACCTGGTGTGAGTTTAACCCACCAGGTCTGGGACTCGAACGACACTCAGCTATGTGGGGGCCCAGCGACAGAGCCATTATGCTAACTGCTGGTCCCAAGTGTTATAAATCTTTTTGAACAAGTTCTTTTAGTACTATATAATGTCTTTCTTTGTCTCTTCTTACACCTTTCATCTCAGAGTCTATTTTGTCTGATATCAATATTGCAATTTCAACATTTTTTGGTTTTCTTTTACATGGAATATCTTTTCCAGCCCTTCACTTTCAATCTATGCATGTCCTTATCAGTGAGATGTGTTTCTTGTAGGCAGCATAGTGATGGCTTCTGTTTTTGTATTGGTTCAGCCAGTCTGTTTTTTAATGGGAGAATTTAATCCAATAACTTTCAACATTATTATTGATAATTGCAAACTTATCCCTGTCATTTTGTTAGCCATTTTCACAGTTCTTCTTTTTTTCCCCCCTCTTATTTCTGTTTGTCTCTATTTAGTTATCCTGATACACTACTCCCCTCAGTACTTCCTGTGGAGTTGGTCTAGTATTGATGAATTCTTTCTGATTTTGTTTATCTGAGAATATTTTATTTGTACTTCCTATATGAAAGATAATCTCACTGGATATAGTATTATTAGTTGAAATTGTTTTTCTTTTAATGTTTTGAATACATTTTCTTATTCTTTCCTTGCCTGCATTGTTTCAGTTGAGAGATCTGATGTTAGCCTAATGGGATAACCTTTATAAGTAACTTGACATTTCTCCCTTGCTATTTTTAGAATATTGTCTTTATCTTTGATTTTTGCCACTCTGGCTCTGATGTGCCAGGGGTGGATCTTTTTGTGTTGATTCTATTTGGGGTCTTTTTTATTTCTTGGTTCTGAATTTTTACATGTTTATCTACATTTGGAAAAATTTCAGATAGTATTTCATGAAAGAGATTTTCCATGGATTATATGGATATTTGGGTGTTTCATGGTGCCTAGAATTTCTCAGATGTTGTCATCATTTTTTTCATTGTTTTATCTTCTCATTTTTTTTTAAGAAAAAGATTTTTTTCTATAGAGTGTGTGCATTTGTTAGAGACAGACAGAAAGTGAGAAATCATCCCCCACCCACAAGGGCACTGCCAGACCACAATTCCTTGTACTCCATTCTCCTCTCAGGGTTTTGGGCACACATGCACATGCACCTGTTGTGAGTTTTAAGCTATCAGGTCCAGGACTCAAACTGCAGTTGACTATGTGGAAGTCCAGCAACTTAACCTTTATACCATATGCTGGTCATTTTTGGTTGTTTTTTCATTATTTTTAATGGTTTGCTCTATGTTGGAGACTTTTCTTCAATATCAGAAATTCTTTCTTCTGCATGGTCCAATCTTTTGTTAACGCTTTCTGAGGAGATTTTAATTACTTGTGTTGTATTCTTTGTTACCAGTAGTTCTCTTTGATTCTTTTTTAGGGTGTCTATTTTTTAATGAGATTTTCCTTTCATATCCTGAAATGATTTTCTCACTTCCTTGAATTGATTTGCTGTTTCCTCTTGCCTTTCATTGAGTTTTATCTCTATGAATATTTGGAATTCTTTTTCTGACATTGCTCTGTGCTGTTCATTGTTTGTGAGGGGCTACTGCGCTCACCTGGGGAAAAGTTACTCCCTTGTTTTCTTATATTTCTTCAAGATCTGTGCTTGTTTTTAATAATCTAAAGCAGTATTCACTTTTTTCTATTTATTGGAGTTGATTATGTAGTATTGGAAGAGGAAAATTCACCCTTAGTTTCCGTTTCCAGGTGTTACCCTATTGGAGGATTGCATCTCTCAGATCAGAGAAGTTATGGGAATCTTCAGGTGCTTGGCTCTTCTACCAAACTTTCAGATCTTAATTATGGGAAACCAAAGAGGAGACTGAGAAATGTGCAGGACGTGACCACCAGAATAAGACTAGGGTCTTTATCTGGACATGGCCTTGGGTGGTTGGATTGTTATGAGCAGAATGTCCTGGGATTGTTTTGAACTGAATGTTCCAAAGTATTGTTATAATAACCTGATAAATTCAGTAAGGACTTAAAACCTTACAACACAGAAGTATCTGCAGTGCGTATAAATACTAGCAATAAAGTACACTGATAGATGACCAGTATTGACATGCAGTCCTCCTGTTTCTATCCTGTCTTCTTGTCTTTTCTTTAATCCTCACCCCCTAACTCAGGAACTGTTTGCCGTCAGTGGGTCCAACAGAGTGGTGTATGAACAGGGACCTGAGTATTGGGGATTCCGGTGAAAGACACCACAAAGAGTAAACAGAAAATACATTCATCTTAAAAGTGGAATTGTTGTGGTGAGTATTAAGGGAGTAATTATAGGACAGGGCAATAGCCATCAGCTTTTTGTACATATGCTTAAAGAAATGCTAATTGTGTGAGGCTTGTGGTTAGGGCAGCAGCAACTTTCAAAGTTTTTAAAATTTATTGAAGAAGTTTGTCCCTGGTTTCCTGAAGAAGATACATTTCACATAGATACCTGGAAAAAGGTGGGGCAAAGGCTCCAAGATTATTATGATGCCCATGGTCCAGAAAATGTGCCTGTAGATGGATGTTTTTAGTTTATGGGCTTTAATTAGAGATGTTTTGGATTTTCCTCACAAGTGGAAGAGGATTCTTCCCACAGCAAATAAAGACTCTCCCCCAGCTGTTGGAATTTCTCCCTCTGCTCCTCCCTTGCAGGAGAAGTTGATAGGAGATAATCACCTGGCTGATGTTGGTACCCATCTCATAACATTTACTCACTTACAACAAACTGAACATTCTCATCCCCTGACACCACATAATTATTTAAAACATGCCCTAGTTGTACTTAATTTTTTAAATGTGGACAAACAAGGATCTAGTACAGCTGAACGATTTTGACATTCCAAGACACAATCTCATTATACCACAGTCATTTGGAAAGATCCCTTAAGGAGATGATGAGATGGACCCAACCCTGTGTTAATTTGGGGTCGAGGAGATGTTTATGTTTTTTCACAGGACAATGATGAAGCTCGCTGCCTTACAGAATGCTTGTTGCAGTTTATGGACACCCAGAAAGACCAGGAGGATGTTGTGCCTATGGATCTGCCTGAAGATGGTGACACTCACTGAAGCAGAAATCTACTGGACAGGACTATTTCTGGAGGGAATCAAATGGTTCGTATGATGGTTCCTCAGCCAGAAAACAACTCTGTTAACATCACACAATCCCAGTATCTTTCCCCCTTGTGCCAAAGAAAATTGCCTGGACAATTGGACCTTATTATGGAAAGAAAGATATAGGTATGAAGATGTATTTGTGGTGGAAAATATTGAAAATAAAGAGAACATCTCAATATTGAAGGAATTTTGTATAATAATTTTTTTGTCCAAAAGTAAGATGACTGGATTATCTTCAGAATGAAAAAAAGTAAAAGGGGGCAAATAATCAAGGAATAAAGCATGTTACAAAGTTTTGTGCTGTGTTGGAAAAGCTCTGAGAGGGAATTGTAAAGAATTAGAAAGATTTCATGAAAATAAATATATAACAGATGATATCTGAGGTTTTATGAGGTGTCCATAAAGCAATGGGCCACACTATTCAGTGCTAAAACAGAGTCTAAATAGACCAAAGGAGGTCTCATTCTCATCCCAGTCCAACCCAGTAACAGATGAGAGCTCCAAACAACTGGTCCAGAAATTTATGACTCCATTCATGCTACAGCTAATAACTTAATTCTTTCAGTTTGCTGGGAATGGTTAGGTTTCTCTAGTAAATAGTTAGCTATGAGGATCTTTAATAAATGGATATGCTTAAAACTTAAAATTAAAAAAAAAACACAGACAATACAAACAGCTAGTTTTGTGGATAATGTAACAAAAAATATTTCTATAGCTTTGCCCACTCAAGAAACTACTGATGAAAAAATCCAACATGAATTAGATGCCCTTTATGATACTGTTGTACATCTGGGGAACTGGGTCGATGGGTTACATGTCCAATGTCACGTGTTGTATCAATGGATTTGTGTCACCCCTAAAATCTATCATGAAAGCCAACATGATTGGGAAAAGGTAAAAAGACCTTTACAAGGTGTCTGGAAATCTTAGAGATAGAAAAGGCACATTCCTCTCCCTTTAATGGAGCACAGGAGGCAAATAAAACTGTATGGTCCCCTACCACACTGGACTTCTTGGCAACAGTGGCTAGTGCCTGCTGTTACGTTGGCAGGTACTGGTCTTGTGTTGCTTTCTTGTGCCCCCTGCCTTGTGCAAATACTTCGGTCCTCCTTTCTTGGAGTTCGCTCCAAAATCCATCAGTTAAAACTTCAAAACAAGGCATTAGATGCAGAAGCTGGTAGTCAGTGACGGGTAAGATCCTTGGGATGTTTTTTAACCTAAGACAGGGGTACATACAAATATACATTTCCCAATGATGGGTAAGAGAAAATGTCACCAAGGACAACCTAAGACAGGCACATTCTACTGCCCATCAGAAGAGGTGGATCATTTAATAAACAAAAAAGGGGGATATGTGGGGAGCCAAAGAGGAGACGTGAGAAATGTGCAGGACGTGACCACCAGAATAAGACCAGGATCTTTATCCGGACATGGCCTTGGGTGGCTGGATTGTTATGAGCAGTATGTCTTGGGATTTTTTTTTTTTTTGCCTTTTTTCCCCCAGATTATTTATTATTTGTTTTTTGTATATACTTTCAATCATATTGTTTGACTTACAATGAGACCATTTTGATATGTGCACATTTCTCCCCAGACCCGTTGATCAAAGTATCTTTAAGAGACAGCTCCATAGCTCCTGCGATCTAGCCATTTTGGGAGAAAGGAAGATGTTCCACTGATAACTGGGCCTCCAGCATACAAAACTCGCGTGAACAGCCCTTCTTCAAGAGACAGACAGCTCCATGGCTCCTGCGATCTAGCCATTTTGGGATAAAGGAAGATGTCCCACTGATAACTGGGCCTCCAGCATACAAAACTCGCGTGAACAGCCCTTCTTCAAGAGACAGACAGCTCCATGGCTCCTGCGATCTAGCCATTTTGGGATAAAGGAAGATGTCCCACTGATAACTGGGCCTCCAGCATACAAAACTCGCGTGAACAGCCCTTCTTCAAGAGACAGACAGCTCCATGGCTCCTGCGATCTAGCCATTTTGGGATAAAGGAAGATGTCCCACTGATAACTGGGCCTCCAGCATACAAAACTCGCGTGAACAGCCCTTCTTCAAGAGACAGACAGCTCCATGGCTCCTGCGATCTAGCCATTTTGGGATAAAGGAAGATGTCCCACTGATAACTGGGCCTCCAGCATACAAAACTCGCGTGAACAGCCCTTCTTCAAGAGACAGACAGCTCCATGGCTCCTGCGATCTAGCCATTTTGGGATAAAGGAAGATGTCCCACTGATAACTGGGCCTCCAGCATACAAAACTCGCGTGAACAGCCCTTCTTCAAGAGACAGACAGCTCCATGGCTCCTGCGATCTAGCCATTTTGGGATAAAGGAAGATGTCCCACTGATAACTGGGCCTCCAGCATACAAAACTCGCGTGAACAGCCCTTCTTCAAGAGACAGACAGCTCCATGGCTCCTGCGATCTAGCCATTTTGGGATAAAGGAAGATGTCCCACTGATAACTGGGCCTCCAGCATACAAAACTCGCGTGAACAGCCCTTCTTCAAGAGACAGACAGCTCCATGGCTCCTGCGATCTAGCCATTTTGGGATAAAGGAAGATGTCCCACTGATAACTGGGCCTCCAGCATACAAAACTCGCGTGAACAGCCCTTCTTCAAGAGACAGACAGCTCCATGGCTCCTGCGATCTAGCCATTTTGGGATAAAGGAAGATGTCCCACTGATAACTGGGCCTCCAGCATACAAAACTCGCGTGAACAGCCCTTCTTCAAGAGACAGACAGCTCCATGGCTCCTGCGATCTAGCCATTTTGGGATAAAGGAAGATGTCCCACTGATAACTGGGCCTCCAGCATACAAAACTCGCGTGAACAGCCCTTCTTCAAGAGACAGACAGCTCCATGGCTCCTGCGATCTAGCCATTTTGGGATAAAGGAAGATGTCCCACTGATAACTGGGCCTCCAGCATACAAAACTCGCGTGAACAGCCCTTCTTCAAGAGACAGACAGCTCCATGGCTCCTGCGATCTAGCCATTTTGGGATAAAGGAAGATGTCCCACTGATAACTGGGCCTCCAGCATACAAAACTCGCGTGAACAGCCCTTCTTCAAGAGACAGACAGCTCCATGGCTCCTGCGATCTAGCCATTTTGGGATAAAGGAAGATGTCCCACTGATAACTGGGCCTCCAGCATACAAAACTCGCGTGAACAGCCCTTCTTCAAGAGACAGACAGCTCCATGGCTCCTGCGATCTAGCCATTTTGGGATAAAGGAAGATGTCCCACTGATAACTGGGCCTCCAGCATACAAAACTCGCGTGAACAGCCCTTCTTCAAGAGACAGACAGCTCCATGGCTCCTGCGATCTAGCCATTTTGGGATAAAGGAAGATGTCCCACTGATAACTGGGCCTCCAGCATACAAAACTCGCGTGAACAGCCCTTCTTCAAGAGACAGACAGCTCCATGGCTCCTGCGATCTAGCCATTTTGGGATAAAGGAAGATGTCCCACTGATAACTGGGCCTCCAGCATACAAAACTCGCGTGAACAGCCCTTCTTCAAGAGACAGACAGCTCCATGGCTCCTGCGATCTAGCCATTTTGGGATAAAGGAAGATGTCCCACTGATAACTGGGCCTCCAGCATACAAAACTCGCGTGAACAGCCCTTCTTCAAGAGACAGACAGCTCCATGGCTCCTGCGATCTAGCCATTTTGGGATAAAGGAAGATGTCCCACTGATAACTGGGCCTCCAGCATACAAAACTCGCGTGAACAGCCCTTCTTCAAGAGACAGACAGCTCCATGGCTCCTGCGATCTAGCCATTTTGGGATAAAGGAAGATGTCCCACTGATAACTGGGCCTCCAGCATACAAAACTCGCGTGAACAGCCCTTCTTCAAGAGACAGACAGCTCCATGGCTCCTGCGATCTAGCCATTTTGGGATAAAGGAAGATGTCCCACTGATAACTGGGCCTCCAGCATACAAAACTCGCGTGAACAGCCCTTCTTCAAGAGACAGACAGCTCCATGGCTCCTGCGATCTAGCCATTTTGGGATAAAGGAAGATGTCCCACTGATAACTGGGCCTCCAGCATACAAAACTCGCGTGAACAGCCCTTCTTCAAGAGACAGACAGCTCCATGGCTCCTGCGATCTAGCCATTTTGGGATAAAGGAAGATGTCCCACTGATAACTGGGCCTCCAGCATACAAAACTCGCGTGAACAGCCCTTCTTCAAGAGACAGACAGCTCCATGGCTCCTGCGATCTAGCCATTTTGGGATAAAGGAAGATGTCCCACTGATAACTGGGCCTCCAGCATACAAAACTCGCGTGAACAGCCCTTCTTCAAGAGACAGACAGCTCCATGGCTCCTGCGATCTAGCCATTTTGGGATAAAGGAAGATGTCCCACTGATAACTGGGCCTCCAGCATACAAAACTCGCGTGAACAGCCCTTCTTCAAGAGACAGACAGCTCCATGGCTCCTGCGATCTAGCCATTTTGGGATAAAGGAAGATGTCCCACTGATAACTGGGCCTCCAGCATACAAAACTCGCGTGAACAGCCCTTCTTCAAGAGACAGACAGCTCCATGGCTCCTGCGATCTAGCCATTTTGGGATAAAGGAAGATGTCCCACTGATAACTGGGCCTCCAGCATACAAAACTCGCGTGAACAGCCCTTCTTCAAGAGACAGACAGCTCCATGGCTCCTGCGATCTAGCCATTTTGGGATAAAGGAAGATGTCCCACTGATAACTGGGCCTCCAGCATACAAAACTCGCGTGAACAGCCCTTCTTCAAGAGACAGACAGCTCCATGGCTCCTGCGATCTAGCCATTTTGGGATAAAGGAAGATGTCCCACTGATAACTGGGCCTCCAGCATACAAAACTCGCGTGAACAGCCCTTCTTCAAGAGACAGACAGCTCCATGGCTCCTGCGATCTAGCCATTTTGGGATAAAGGAAGATGTCCCACTGATAACTGGGCCTCCAGCATACAAAACTCGCGTGAACAGCCCTTCTTCAAGAGACAGACAGCTCCATGGCTCCTGCGATCTAGCCATTTTGGGATAAAGGAAGATGTCCCACTGATAACTGGGCCTCCAGCATACAAAACTCGCGTGAACAGCCCTTCTTCAAGAGACAGACAGCTCCATGGCTCCTGCGATCTAGCCATTTTGGGATAAAGGAAGATGTCCCACTGATAACTGGGCCTCCAGCATACAAAACTCGCGTGAACAGCCCTTCTTCAAGAGACAGACAGCTCCATGGCTCCTGCGATCTAGCCATTTTGGGATAAAGGAAGATGTCCCACTGATAACTGGGCCTCCAGCATACAAAACTCGCGTGAACAGCCCTTCTTCAAGAGACAGACAGCTCCATGGCTCCTGCGATCTAGCCATTTTGGGATAAAGGAAGATGTCCCACTGATAACTGGGCCTCCAGCATACAAAACTCGCGTGAACAGCCCTTCTTCAAGAGACAGACAGCTCCATGGCTCCTGCGATCTAGCCATTTTGGGATAAAGGAAGATGTCCCACTGATAACTGGGCCTCCAGCATACAAAACTCGCGTGAACAGCCCTTCTTCAAGAGACAGACAGCTCCATGGCTCCTGCGATCTAGCCATTTTGGGATAAAGGAAGATGTCCCACTGATAACTGGGCCTCCAGCATACAAAACTCGCGTGAACAGCCCTTCTTCAAGAGACAGACAGCTCCATGGCTCCTGCGATCTAGCCATTTTGGGATAAAGGAAGATGTCCCACTGATAACTGGGCCTCCAGCATACAAAACTCGCGTGAACAGCCCTTCTTCAAGAGACAGACAGCTCCATGGCTCCTGCGATCTAGCCAGCTCTTAATACTTTCCAGAGAGTTTTTGATTTCTTGTATTATAGACTTTATCTCTAATAGTTCTTCCTAATTCTTTCCCAGAGTATCCATTTCTTCCTTCATATCCTGGAAGGACTTCTTCCTGCAGTGCAGTTTGTTGTCTCTTTTCTGTTCCAGTTCACAGAATTTGGTCACCATGAATGTTC
>NW_006159984.1:961955-964410 GCF_000334495.1 Tupaia belangeri chinensis | reverse complement strand
TTCCTTCATATCCTGGAAGGACTTCCTAATTTCCTGCAGTTTGTTGTCTCTTTTCTGTTCCAGTTCACAGAATTTGGTCACCATGAATGTTCGAAACTCTTTGTCTGTCATTTTGGTAACGTCCTCCATATTTATGAAACATGGAGGAGGGTTTTCCTTTGTTGGGGACATATTTCCTTGTTTATTCAGACCTGAGGCTCTTTTTCTACTTCTAGCCACTGGAAGAGGTATTCCCTTTTAAAACCTCTTAGGGGAATGTTTCTCCCACTAGGAGTAGGAGTGTTTCTTTTTGGTCAGGAATAGATGTTTGCTGAAGTCTCTCTTCTGTTGTTTATACCAATGAGATATCAAGATAGGAACTCTACTGAGGTGTCTGAAAAGCCGTAATTCCTTTCTCACAGGTTGATTAGCACAAGGGAGGATCCCAGAGAAACTTGCGTTACTAGGGAATTTCAGATGTGTGATTCTAGACCTGTCTAGTCCCTCTGTCACGGTAAGAAGTGCAGATGAGAGGATAATATGAAATGGAATGAAAGACAACAGAGAGAAATAAAGAAAAAGTCAAGCGCCGCACATTAGCGTGGTGCGCAATTTTGCCAGAGGCTTCTAGTTGGACCTGTTGCCTGTGGCCTGGAAGGACAGTCTGTGAAGAGAGGCAGAGCTAGGAATTAGCAATAGAATAGGTGGGCTCCAAGGGAAAAAAAAAAGAAAAAAAGCCACAGAAAATTTCTATCTATCTACCAAGGAGGTGGAGTCGGGCTGGGAAGACTGGAAGTGTGGTGGGGGTCAGAGATGACCCTCCCTCAGAGTCCCTTGCTGACCGGAGGCTTCTAGTTGGACCTGTTGCCTGCGGCCTGGAAGGACAGTCAAGGAGGTGGAGTAAGGCTAGGGAGACTGGAAGTGTGGTGGGGGTCAGAGATGACCTTCTCGGCTTTTGTGCCAGAAGTTCCAAATTTATTCCAAGGGCCTTAGGGTGCACTCATGAAAGGAAGAATGCTAAGACCAGGCCTCAATCTCCTAGTGTGTAGTGTGAGCCCAGGCTGCTAGAGTTCTAGGCGAGAGGGTGACAAAATTTCCAAAGTTACTCCCAGGGCCTAAGGGTGCATTCATGAGAGGAGGTCTGCCCAGATCAGGCCTGGGAGGGGGCAAACCCAGGTTGCTAGAACCTAAAACCGCTTTTATTTCTGTATGCATCCATATTTCAACATTTAGAGGTCCTAAATAGAGAGGCGGTAGTCAAGTCTGCCAATTTTAGGAGTTTGTCATGTGTACTCAATAGTTCCTTAATTTCTGATGAAGACTGTTAAGAATCAGCAGCACCAAAACCAAAGAATGCAACAAATTCAGGATTCTTTTTGTTCTGGTTTTTAGATTATAAACTAGACCCAAATGAACTATATGAGAATGGCAAGTTGAATCTTATTCAATTAAAACACCTTCAATTTTTAAAAGCAAAAACAATTACAGAAAATGAAAATTCATTCAGAGAAATTCAGTGTGCTTATAAATGTCTTAATGTGGCCTTTCTTCAAATTTAACCACCAAGGAATTTGAAAGGTGGCAAGTCTGAGTGACCATGTCTTTTTTGCCATATCAAAACCTGAGCTGAACAATGAAGAAATAAATGCATTAGCTAATGATGACAGCACAGGGTGGCAGAACTGAGGAACTGAGTACCAAATATTTATTTCCTAAGCTAATGGAGAGTAAATAAATTTGGACCCAAAACTAAATGAGGAAGGTCAGAGATTCTTTTTTTTATTATATTTCTTTTTTATTTTTATTTTTATTTTTATTATCATCATAATCTTCTTCATATTACATTGGATTACATATAACTTTACAGTGTATTTCATTGCTTTTTCAAAAGGGAATGCCATGCATGTCAGTCAATACAGAGACATTAATCTCCCCACATCAACATTCAATATATTTTCTATGATTTTTCCAATTATTATTATTATTCTAATTAATTTTTAAAACAGTCAATCCCTATTCTAATTCTGCTTGTAAAAAGACTTTACCCATCATAAAATACTTCTCAGACCAATCTAGTTGAGAATACTATACATGTCATCATCAACAGGTAATAAGCCATATCTGCTTCTCACTAACGTCCTGCCTCTCTATTGTTCTCTTGCTATCTTTCTCTATCCTCCTCTCTTCACCTCCTCCATTCCACACTGTCCTATTCTCGTTAAGTACCTTCACTGCTTTTATGTACTCCAATATTTTGCTCTCTACCATAGAGTGCACATATTCGGTATATATTGAGTGGATACATACAATATCTTTCCTTCATAGCCTGGTTTACTTCACTCAGCAATAGATCCTCCATATCTGACCACTTTCTATCAAATGCCAGGGTCTTGTTATTTTTTATGACTGAGTAGAATTCCATAGAGCATATATACCACATTTTTACAATTCATTCATCAGTTTGTGGACATTTAGG
>NW_006159984.1:948938-959609 GCF_000334495.1 Tupaia belangeri chinensis | reverse complement strand
TCCTGATCCAATCTTGATAGATTATATGCATGCAAGAATTGGTCCATCTCCTCCAGGTTATCTTTTTTGTTGGCTTATAGTCACTCATAGTATCCTCTAATGATATTTTGTATTTCTGCTATGTCTGTAGTAATATTGCCTGTTTCATCTCATATTTGATTAACCTGGTTTCTTTCTTTCTTCTTATTGATCAGTCTAGCCAATGGTGTGTCAATCTTGTGAATCTTTTCAAAGAACCAGCTTTTGCTTTCATTCATTTTCTATATGGTTAGTTTATTTTCTATTTCATTTATTTCTGCTCAAACCTTTATTATTTCTTTTCGCCTGGAATTTTGGGGGTTTGTTTGGTTGTTTTTGCTATTCTCTGAGGCATGAAGATAAGTTATCTATTTGCCATCTCTCCATCATTTTTTTATGCACACTAATTGCTATGAATATCCTTTTCATGACTGCTTTTGCCATGTCCCATAGATTCTGGACACTTGTGTACTCATTATCAATTGTTTCCATAAATTTTTTGATTTCAGCCTTAATTTCTTCAGTAGAGAATAAGTCATTCAGATGTAGGTTGTTCAGTTTCCATGTGTTTGTGTATTTTTGGGGTTGTTTCTTGAAATTAATCTTGAGTTTAATTCCATCATGGTCAGAGAAGATGCTGGGTACAGTTTCTATGCCTTTGAATCTGTAAAGGCTTGATTTGTGTCCTAATATATGATCTATCTTTGAAAAGGTTCCATGTCGGGGTGAGAAAAATGTATATGTTGTGGATGTAGGGTGGAAAGTTCTATAGATATCTGTCAAGCCCATTCCATTTATAGTATCATTTAAGTCCTGTATCTCTCTATTTATTTTCTGTCTAGAAGATCTGTCTATAGGAGATAACGGGGTGTTGAGATCTCCAACAATTATAGTATTTTTCCCTATGTCTCCTTTTAGCTCCAGCAGTCTTTCCTTCACATATTTAGGCGCACCTGAGTTGGGTGCGTAGATATTTATAAGGGTTATATCTTCTTGCTGGATTACCCCATCTACTATTATATAATGCCCTTCTTTGTCTCTTCTTACAGTCTTTGTTTTAAAATCTATTTTGTCTGAGATCAATATCGCTACTCCAGCCTTTTTTTGATTTCCATTTGCATGGAATATCTTTTTCCAGCCCTTGACTTTTAGTCTATGTATATCTTTATCCATAAGGTGAGTTTCTTGTAGGCAACAGATAGAGGGTTTCTGTTTTCTTATCCATTCAGCTAGTCTATGTCTCTTAACTGGGGAATTTAATCCATTGACATTCAATGTAATTATCGATATTTCCATACCTGATCCTATCATTAAGTGAGCCATTTTCTTAGTTGTTTTTTGTTCTCGTATAACTGTCTCTGATTTTTTAGTTTTCCTGGTATAGTACTCCCTTCAAAACCTCTTGAAGAGCTGGTCTGGTGTTGGTAAATTCCTTCAAATTTTGTTTATTTGAGAATGTTTTTATCTTTTTTTCCCATATAAAAGATAATTTTGCCGGGTATAGTATTCTTGGTTGAAATTGTTTTTCACTCAACACTTTGACTATGCTTCCCCATTCTTTCCTTTCCTGCATTGTTTCTGCTGAGAGATCCGATGTTAGCCTGATGGGGTGACCTTTGTAAGTAACCTGGCGTTTCCCTCTTGCCAACTTTAGTATCTTGTCTTTATCTGTTGTTTTTGCCAGTCTGGCTATGATGTGCCTTGGAGATGATCTTCTTGGGTTGATTCTACTTGGGGTCCTCTGTATTTCTTGGGTCTGGATATTTGAATGCCTTTCTAGATTTGGAAAGTTTTCTTCCAGGATCTCATGGAATAAATTTTCCAGGCCCTTATTATTTTCTTCCTCCTCCGGAATACCAATTATCCGAATGTTGGGGCGCTTGATGGTGTCCAGTATTCCTCGTATATTATTCTCATTTTTCATGGTTGTTTTCTCAATCTTCTTGATACTTTTTTCTAGGTCAGATGTTTTGTCTTCTACATTAGAGTTTCGGTCTTCTGCCTGGTCTAACCTACTTTTAATGCTTTCAAGGGAGGTTTTGATTTCCTCTATCACATTCTTCAAACCTAGAAGTTCCATCTGGTTCTTGTTTAGGGTATCCATTTCTTCTTTCAAGTCATTAAAGGACTTCCTCATCTCCTGGAGCTCCTTGTCTCTTTTCTCTTCCATCTCAGTTAGTTTGGTCACTACAAATATTCTGAATTCCTTATCAGACATGTCCACGGCGTCCATTGTATTGACTGTGGGTGATGTAGGCTTGATGATTTCCCTTGAGGGTGAGGCCTTTTGGTGGGTGCTTGTATTTCTTTAGCCTCTGTGATTGTTCCTAGTCATCAGGTAGCTATATGTTTCTTCCTAACTTATTTAAGGTAACTCTGACTGTTAAACGTTTTATAGGATTAAAAAATTGATGATTTCTCTTATGGTTGGCCTACCTGTTGCTCACAATTACCATTAACTGTTGCCACTAGCCCAGGATAGCCCAATGTCCTCCCTGTTTCTAAGGAGTGGTGAGCCTCCAACTGACCTAATAAGCAACACCTCAAGAGCAAAAAAAAAAATACGAAAAAAGGAAATTGCGTGGCGCACAATGTGCATGCACCACGTGCTATTCAAATCACTCAAATTCAAAGAATCCAAAGGCTAGTGGGAAAGGGTCAGAGGATGAGTGATAGGACCAGGTTGGTCTGGCCTGCAGCCTTAGTTTGCCTGGTGTCCAGAAATGCTGGCCGGCTAGATCCGGGTTGCGAGTTGGGTGGGGTGGGAGTTCACCTTAAAGTCCCAGGCAGCCAACCTGAGGTCCAAGGAGGAGGAATGGTGGGGATGCACGAAGATTCGGAAGGGTCAGGCCTGAAGCCTCAGTCCGCCTCTTGTCCACTGGAACTGCTGCCCGGATTGATCCCTTATTATATTTCTTAAAAATATGGAACACTTCACAAATTTGTGTGTCATCCTTGTGCAGCGGCTATGCTAATCTTCTCTGTATCATTCCAATTTTAGTATATGTGCTGCTGAAGCAAGCACAGTCTAAGATTCTTTTCAATCTTTGACTTGTGGACAAAGGAAGTTAGTGTTATGAAAATTCTTGGGTAATGACAATGTAGTAAGGAAATTCTGAAAGACAAATGAAAAAACAGTGCTTTTATAAAAATGGAATCAGAAACAATATGGAAAACTCTGAATTTCCCACCAAAGGCCAATTTCAGAAGGGAGAAGTGGGTTACAATCTATATTTCAGCCAAGGATGAAGGAGAAAAGTGTGAAAAAGATGATAATTTGGAAAGAGGACATCATTGAAGACTTAAAAAACAGAAGCATGGTGTGCAGGTGAAGCACTCACTCCAATCTATTGGTAGTCCCACAGGATACAACCCCAAACCTTCTATTCTATCATCCCAGCCACCCAAACTAGAGGACTATTATAAGTGTAAGAAGGAGGGAATTAGGGCATGTTGAAAGGAGGGAAGGCAGAGACTCCAGGCCATGTAATCAGCAGCATAGTGATTATTTATGTGATGTATATTGTTTTTGTTTATAAAGAATTATTTTATTTAACTTTATTTATTTTATTTTTATATTTTAATTTGACCAGATAGGTAATTTGACCAGATAATGACAGAGAGAGAGAGAGACAGAGAGAGAGGTGGAAGGTGAGAAAGCAAGCTGCTAGGTCTGGGACTTGAACTGCGGTTGGCCATGTGATAGTCAAGTGCCCTTAACCATCATGCCACTTGCTGACCCCAGCGTAATGTATATTTTGACAATGGAGTTAGATATTCCTCACCAATTATGATAGTATTTATTATATATATATATACTTTATATATGTATATATATATATACACACACACACATACACACACACACACACACACACATATATATATATATACATACTTTCTCAATTCCAGTATTTTTCTCTTTTTTTCTTGACTAAAAAAGGCATGATGAAGTTTATTAAGCTCACGTATTGAAAACTAGGGTAATATGCCCCTTACCCTTTGACAGGCTTAACTTTACAGTAGTTGCCAGCAGAGTTTTGCTTTTCTGGATCAGAATTTTACAACCATAACTCCATTTATCTGACAGCCATAATTTCTGTAGGGCAGCACATTCTTCAGCATTAACAGGATGAAACTTTTCTTTGTCCTATTTCTGATGACCTCTTTTGAAACTCTCATGGTATTTTGAGGGAGCTTTGCATGTGCTTTCAACCTGGCCCACTTTCTTTCTGAAATTGCTATCAGGAAAAATTTCAGTAACAAATCCTTGAGCACATGCCTGCCCTTCTGTTAAATTCTTCCCTAAAACAAGCATCTCAGATGCCTTGACTGAGCACATTATCTTCAGAAAAGTACAGGAGGAATGTCCTTCTGGACTTTGGCCTAGTTTATTGAATGGAGTATGGAATGTTGCCCTGTAGGACACATACATAGCATCAAGTAGAACAAGTATGGTGATCGAAATTTCCAAAGCCAGATCATTTACTGCTGGCACCCACTCAGCAGAACACGTTTTCTGAGTGGGAGGGTTGTAGATTAGAAATAAACATAAAAATAAACACACAAAGACATAGAAGTATAGAAAAGCAAGGATCAGATGGGCCCAACTTCTTTGATGAAGATATGCAGGACCATGAACTATCCCCAGGTTTATTCTTTTAAAGGGCAGAAAATAGGGGAAGAGGAAATGGAATGCAAAGCTAGTTGTTTTCAGATGTTAATTGGCTGATGATGCAAGGACACCTAGCACCATGTAATTTCTCTGATCTTTTGGAGCTGATTCTGATAAACACATGTGATTTCCTTTAGCTTGAAACTGCTCTGCAGTTTCAATAACAATAGGCAGCTAGAGAATTCACATGCAAATTGCTTTCATGCCATGTAAATGAAGTTCACAGTACATCATTTCTGCATGTGTCTAAAGGTCACCATGCTTGCTCAGATTGGCTGCTCTCCAGTTTACCACTGCAATCTGAGGTTTAGGAAAATCTACGAAATTCCTCAGCAAAATGCCACTATTTTTTGATTTCTCCTTTACTCCATCAGGTGGAATATCAGTGAAGTTAGTCAGGTCATTCCCACTACTGTAATAG
The DNA here is from genome assembly GCF_000334495.1 of Tupaia belangeri chinensis. Lineage (NCBI taxonomy): Eukaryota > Metazoa > Chordata > Mammalia > Scandentia > Tupaiidae > Tupaia > Tupaia belangeri. The sequence goes on along the minus strand of NW_006159984.1, from coordinate 954,495 downwards.
TCACCATTTCCTGTTAAAACAGTTATGAAGCAGCTTAGAGTGCAAGTATAATTTCTTCATACATCTGAGCGCTCATGGCATTCTTTTTGGTGGGCTGGTTGAACATGACCTTTGTTATGCCATCTTTGGAGGTTACCACCGTTTCATATCCAGCTGGTTTCCTGCGAGCTCAGGCTCCATCTGGGTGGAGGATTCAAGGGAATAATTCAGACTGGACACTAAATCCACATAGTTCTGCCTGGCACTGTCCTTAGGCAGGTTGCCAAGAGTACTCCATGCATCCCATTTGGCCTTACTGATCTGATCAAGCACACCTGGTTTGGGCACATTACAGTCCTTCAATAGCCTGCTTAAATAGTGCACAGAGTTTAAGCTTCACTTAATTTTCTGGGTCTTTCTTCAAGAGTTTCACCTGATTCATTGCATCCTTAAAGTCCTTTTGAGTGGCTCTCATTGTTCTACTTTCATGCAGCTGAAATACTGGGAAACTAATGACCTGCAGATGGTTGAAGTGAAAGGTAGTTAGTGAAGTGGGGCCCAGCAGGTATATTTCAGCCTCATGCAGGATGTTTAACCACACAGTCAGGAGCAGAACAGAAACAACAAGCACAGCCAGATGAAAAAACTTGTTTTTAAGCACACACGGTAAATGGGAATGTGGTAGCAAGCTATTGATACATACACAGTATTAAGGCCACAAGCAAAAGTGGATGTCACAATAATGAACCACGGATACCAGCACCATAGCAGTCTCCCTGCCATCTTCACTGTAGCAGCATAGAATTTCAAAGGTTATACTTGATAGAATGATTTATTATAACACAACCTATATATTTCGAATTGACACAAAATTAATATAATCTGTAGTATATTAAGGTTAATTATCCTTGAAAGATTCCTTTCAAAAACTTTGAGATCTACAAAATATTTCTAACAAAATTATTGTTGCAGAAATTAAGACTTTAAAGTGAATTTCAGGGTGGAAGGGCTGTGAGTTTTCTGTGTGATTAATTTCTGTAACACTATCCTTCAGATGGCTGTGGGAATTTATTTTCTTTGGAAAACATTTGCTGCCTAATTCAGTATTGGTGTTGCTATAACAAAATACCTGAGGCTGGGTGATTTATGAAGAAAAGAGGTTTCTTTGGCTCATGATTTTGGTGACTGGAAAGTTCACAAGTATGGCCCTGGAATCTGCTCAGATCTGGTGAGGGTCGTGTACTGCTTCACTCCATGGTGGCAAAGCAGAAAGGCCATCAGGCACATACAAAGATGAAAGAAACATGAGCAGCCAGTTTGCTATATAATGACCTACTCTTGAGGGAACTCCTTAGTGAGAACTCCTTCCTATAGAGTGTATTAATCCATTCATAAGGAATCCACCCTTTGTCCTAAATACTTCGCACTAAGCCTCACATTCCAACCCTGCCACATTGAGGGTTAAAGTTCAGCTTAAATTTCAATGGGGGCACTTAAACTTTTGGCGTACAGAGGCTCTTACAGGATAACTTTGATACTATTTCAATTCTGCCATTTTTCTAGCACTGATATGGCTCTTGGGTTCACCATTTCTTTAAAACTATTAACCCCATAAATATTATTTTTGTTAACACTGTGGATATTTGGGTCTGTATTCTGTTTTAAGGTTGCATATTGAATTTACACGAATTGTTCTTAGAGGCCTAAAGATCATCTCTATCTATATCATGTCATGCCTTCATCATTTTCTAGAATCCAGCTAACTAACTGCTATCTTCTATTCATTTATAGTCTTCTTTAAAAAGTCAGAAATTGCATGAAACTTTTACTCCCTTGGAGTGGAATTGCCTGAGTTCAAATCCTTCTCTACCACTTACTTTGCTACATGACTTCAGCCAAGAAACTCAAACCTCTTTTGACCTCAGTTTTATCATCTGAAAATGGGGATAATAATATCTATTTCATAGAATTTCCATGACGATAAAATGCTTTGATAAACTTTTAGCATGAGAAGGAGGAGAAGACACTAGTAGAACTGACACTCATAAAGCTGGTATATCTAGTATTTAATCCTCATAACCACACACTGAGTCAACTGTTAGACGTATTCCTATTTGGGAGATGAGAGAACTGAAAGTTGAAGCTAATGAGTGAAGGACTGAAGATTAATGCCTAAGACTTTTACACATGATGTTCATAAATATCTACTTGCAGAGTTTCCTTAGCTCTCTGAAGAATTTCTTGCAAACCAAATTGACAATAAAGCAAATTCCTGTTCAGTCAGTCTTATAAGTTTGCCTCCCAAATAAAAACTTTTTTACTAATTAATCAAGGGTTTTCTTAAGTGAAACTGACTTTTTGTTTCTTGCCAGTGTATGGTAGTAAAGAACATGATGACTAATTGTATAATTTGGAACCACTGTCATGATTCACGCTAAAATGCTTGCAGTTTAATCCACCACTATTTTTGCACCATGAGTGCAAATGTCAATGCAGTAAAAAAAGGGAAATGATGTATTAGTGTTACTATGAAAATAGCTTTGACCCTGTGCCCTTCTCAAATTTATCTCAGGACACTGCAGACCATAATTTGAGAACCATTAACTGGCCGAGCAGTCACCTACAATCGTGCATTTATACTATATTCCACCAGATGGTGCTGCTATAATGTGCATCAGAAATTGATTATTTGGTCAAAATTGAATAATTTAAAAAATACGGTAAGTTTCAGATACTATTGTGGCTAAAATATTTCTTTCTTTCTTTTTTGTTTCCTTTAAAAATGTGTCCTTAGGTGACCTCTTGGAGCACTCTGTCCACCTTCTTGTTTGACCCCTCACTTCCAGCATAGACTTGTTTCCTGAATACTGTTGGGTTCCATATAAAAGGATTTAGAGAGTATGAAAATATTTTATTTGTAGTTTTTAAAAAGTATATATTTACACTATGAAACAAAAACCTCAATCACATGTATGCATAGATGTTATATACCAAATTTAACACATTGGAGTTTAACACCATCTTAACTTCGGATCTTTTTTATCTTTGTGCAATAAAAATTATAAATTTTAACTTATACATTGCATTTATTTTATTTTTTAAAATTTGCTATAGGGCATGTACACTTGTTGGGGAGATATGAGGGTTGGTGGAGTGAGAAAGCACCACCCCCAGGGGATGGCCTTGCTGCAACCCCTTTTCTTCTATTCCCATTTTGGGATTTTGAGCACACATGCACATGTGCCCAGTGTATTTTTAAAGACACTGAATCCAGGAGGACTTGAACCACATGGTTGGTTTCATGGAATGTAGTCATCTTAAGCACCAGACTACTGGTTTGTCCCATAGACTGTATTTATATCAATCAAACACCCCTCCTTTTTTGTATTATTTATTGGAAGAGATTCAGCATACAGTTTTTTCTCTGTAATAGGATTCTTCCAAGATTATTGAGATCATTGTTCTTAGTGACTAATTACACTACTTCCATATGTTTTTCTCTCCACCTAATTGCCTCCTTCATATTTTCCTGTCCACACCATCATCCTCTATCACATTTCCATTCAACATTCTTCTCAGACCCTTTTACTTTTTTAAAGATAAATTTTACTGCTCACCTATGTATCCTCTTATATCTTGCCCGACTGGGGCTCCATCAGTCCTCCTTAAACACTCAGTCCTCTTAATAACCTGATTTGTCTCAGACCCCAGTATTTTTTGCCCTCTTCTCTCAGCAGTGCTGTAATCTCAGACTCTTTTCATGTATCATGTATTCTAACAGTTGGGGACTAAGTTTAACTAAGGGGAGTGTGGTGCTGCTGGAAGGGACTGAGGGAACTCAGCTCTGGCTATGCCTATTGTTAGCAGTGCTGGATCTAACCAGATACCACTAGTCCAACACTCTCTTGCTTAAAGTTTACTCAGAGGTGAATAACAGCTTGAGAACCTGCTGATATAATCTAGAGGAAAGAACATAGGAGTGGCCTTAATTTCTTAAATCCTTTTTTCCCACCAGCCTCAATTCAACAACTGAGTTTATATATGGCTTCAGGCAAATCACTTTCCTTTCTGTACCTCAATTTCGCTCTCAGATATTCAGAAATTTTTTTTTTTTTAAATGGAGTCAATTTGACCTTGTGTCAAACTGGCTCTCCTACAAGCTGTGTGATCTTGAGCTCCTATATTATATGACTGGATATTGACAACAAAAAGCAGGGCCCAGGGGTACTGGAACTGAAGCAAGGCCTTGGAGTTAAATGTAGGCTAGTTAGAGAGAGAGAGACAGAGAGTGAGAGAGAGAGAAACCTGGGACAAACTTCTCCAAAAAATATGTAATAAGATGGCAATAGATTTGGGAGAATAGAGGCTGGAGGATGGTGATAGACTAGGGCAAATTGGCACAAAACCCAAATTTTCTTACTTTGCAGTGCAGTTCTGCCCTACAATAGCATTATTGTTCAGACCTTTGCAATGTCTCATGACCTCTTATTGTTATCTGCCCAGCGAAACCACCCATCAGCATTTCAATTCTTTCTGCATATAACTTCTTGTGTGTTTTTGTTTTAGACTTTCTTTGCTTAGGGTAACAACTTCCTTTCAATTATATGTATCTATTCCCTCTACTCAGCCCTCACAACTGTATCTAATTATATGAATTGTAACTCAATAAATATTTACTTAAACAAATTTAATGCTTTAAAAATCTTCTCTCTCCAGATGGGTGGGGATGCTAGAGACTGTGAGTGGGGGAAGTGGTTGACAGAGAGTGGGTGGTGGAGGATGGGTGTGAGGAAAAACTTTGAGGGGGCAGTAATGTCCACTTAAAAGTGTTATTTGACTGCTAAACTACTTTGCAGATTGCTTCCTAAATGTTTTACCTAAATATGAAAGTTCAAGTGCAATAACATTTGAAGACTTCAAATGAGTATATCTTGTTTCTAATAAAAAAAATTAAATCTGCTTTCTCTAAACCTAGTTATTTTTGTCCTTTTTTTCTAAGTAATAAAAAAGGATCTTGAGCTATAAGACTTAAGAAAACACTATCTAGTATTATTCTCAAATAATAGTTTTATGACTATTTTCTAGCTTTAACTTGATTTTGATCCCTCTTCAAACCTGAAAATTCCTTAATATACTGAGGGCAGTTAAGAGACAAATTGGAAACCAACTGTAACTGATTCTACTGAGTATAACAATGTCTATTCAGATTAGAATGAAGATATACCTACAATGATATATTTTCACCAGTTTTTGTATATTGCCCTTTTTTTAAAGGAATATTACATATTTTATTGGGTTGTCAGAAAAGTCATTTTGCATTTTTTCTGTTTTACTATGAAAAATGTGCCATGACTTTGGCAACTACCCAATATTGTGCTCTTTGCTTCATAAATAATTTTTTTCTGAAACTTTTTTTAAACTTAATTAATTTCCATTTCATTCCCTAAGCATTGTCACAGCATACAAAATGTGATTTCCCATCCAGAATATACTGCATGGTGGCTTAATCATGCATGTTATCATCAAAAATTTTCCATTTCTATTTTCATATCTATTATATATATATACATATATATAT
>NW_006159984.1:936671-948911 GCF_000334495.1 Tupaia belangeri chinensis | reverse complement strand
ACTAAAGAATTTAGCTTAAAACTTAAAGCCAGGAAACAGGATAGGATTTTGTTCAAATGGTAGGTACATGAGCCTGTCGACATCTCAAGACAGGACACAAATCCTTAAAAACAGACAACAAAGCCTAGAAGAAAATTAGCAATATTTTAGTCAAAAGTCATAAAACTCTATTTCACCAATTCAGTCTCATGTACTTTATCTTCTGTTGTGGTTCAATTTTTCTGATTAAATTCTAGGATTTAATATTCAACTCTAGCCTTGTCCCTATGATAAAGTTGGCCATTTTCTTAGTTTTTGAACTCTTATTTCTGTGTGACTATATTTAATTTTCCTGTTATAGCACTCCCTTGAGAACTTCTTGGAGATCTGGTCTGGTGCTGGTAAATTCTTTCAGGTTTTGTTTATTTGAGAATGTTTTTGTCTTTTCTTCTCACTTAAAGGATAGTCTTGCCAGGTACAGATTTCTTGGTTGAAATTGCTTTTCCCTTAACACTTTGAATATATTTTCCCATTCTTTCCTCCCTCGCGTTGTTTCTGATCAGAAGTCTGTTGTTAGTCCGATGGGATATCCTTTATAGGTAACTTGATTTTTTTCTCTTGCCAATCTTAGTATCTTGTCTTTTTCTGTGGTTTTGGTCAATCTGGCTATAATGTGTATTGGAGAAGATCTTCTTGGGATGATTCTATTTGGGGGTCCTTTGTATTTCTTGGAATTGGGTCTTTGAATGCCTCTCTAGGTTTGAAAATTTTTCTTTCAGGATTTCATGGAATAGATGATCAATGCCTTTATGAGATTCTTTGCCTTCTGAGATACCAATTATCTGGATGTTTGGATGTTTGATGGTATCTAGTATTTCTCATATATTATTCTCATTTTTTGGGGGGGCATTTTCTCAGTCTTTGTAGTGGGTTTTTCTAGGCCATCAATTTTCTCTTCTATGTCTGAGATTCTATTTTCTCTATGATCTAGTCTGCTTTTAATACCTGCAGGGGAGATTTTTATTTCCTGTATTATAGCCTTCATCTCTAACAGGTCCATTTGACTCTTTTTAAAAGTGTATCATTCCTCTTTTAGATCTTGCAAGAATTTCCTTACCTCTTGGAACTCGTCAGCTCCTTTCTCTTCTGCAGTTCATTGTCCGTCTTCTCTTTCTTCCACTCACATTTATTGGACCTCTACAAAGCAGATATGGTTATTTCAAGCTGACAGGCTGGAAGCATTCTAGGGTCCTATCCATACTACATGTTTGCCTCAACCAGTATCTCATGTGAAACAGTAGTACACATTATCCTTAAACTTTTACTCCAGAGTAGAGCAAACAGAATTTTGTTGTTGACAGTTGATAGCATTTCCAAATATGGAAAGAAGTGAAAATTGCATCTGTGGCCACCACAATATACTTAATGAAGAATTGTGTTGTGTACCAAAACAAACAAACAAAACAAATGAATCCTGATAAGAATAATGAGCATCGTGACATTATAACTTGTCCTTTTGTTACCTTCTGCTTTTCTCTCCAAAGTACCCTTGAGAACCAACAGTTTACAATTATAATAAAGGCCAGCAGTCTGAGCACCCACCAATGGTAGGAAAGTGGGTATAGAGTTCTTTGAGTGCTTCTTTCCAAAGAATTGGAATTGTTTGATCAATCTGGTGGTTCACTGGAAGGTCCCCGCCCCAACCTTGGAAGGTTGTCTATATTGGAACACTCATACATTGTTGGTAGCAGTGTAGAATTGTGTGATCACTATTAAAAACAGGTGGAAATGCCTTCCAAATGTTAAACATAAAGTTATTATGTGACTCAGCAACTCTACTCTTAAGTATATACCTAAGATAATTAAAAACATATTTTCATACAGAGTCATATGTAAATACTCATAACAGCAATATGTGTAATAGCTCAAAAAAGCAGAAGCAATCTACATGTCCACCCACTTATGAATAGAAAGTGTTCTTCAGAAAAACCTAGTTATTCACTGATTTTAGAATTCCTGATTTTTTGTGTGTAGCTTACCTAAGTTAATACACAAACAATTAGGTATTATATTTCGATTTTTAAAGTTTGCCCTCTTTTGTAATTTCTATAGGGTAATTCTTTTTCTTTTACTGTAAAAATGTATTTTTTCATAGTTTATTTATTTTTATGCAGTCAATCACTGTATATCATTACAGCTTGTAAAACAAATTTTTTCAACATGAATACATTGCATATTAGTCCAGTTAAAGGTATTATCATAAACATTATCATCAGCAGATAATTTTCCATTTCATAATTTTTGTCTCTTAAATGTTTGGCTTCTTTCCTTTTCCCCTTGATTTCCTTCCTCTTGGGTAATTTTGTAAACTATTTCTTTCCTCCCCAACTTTTCATATATTATTAGCCTAGTGTGCCTGATCATTTAAACTCAATATGTAAGTTGAAGAGGTATAAAATATTTATTTTTAATGTATTTATATAATTTCTCTAGTATAATTTAAGTAACATGTGCTTTTCGGGAAAACAATTTAAGTATTTGCTGAATTAGAATTCTTAATCATTATATAGTACTATTAGTATCTAAATTTAAGATGTAAGCAGTAATATCTTAGGCTACCATACTGTCCTCTAAAAGTATTCAATACCAAAGTAAAATGTTTAATATTTTCTATTTCTTTGGTATCATATAGTTTCATTAAGTCTCCATTTTTAATAAAAACTAGTCAAGTATTTTCATAGCTTTATCATAAATTTTGATATTTAGCACATTTCCAAAGAATTGATATATCCTTGGCCCAGTAATTATACTACTAGGTGTCTGTCATAAATATATGTCCATCTAAGTCCACCAGGACAGAAAAGGACACAAAGATAGGTAAAGACTATTCATTGCAACCTTGTTTCTAAGAGTCAACAAAAAAATCAAACATACAATAGAAAAAAATAAACAATACATTTTTAAATGAGTTTTTTTGTGTTATATTATAATGACTTATTTATATATATAATATAAAAAATTTAAAACAATTTTAATTGACAAAATCAACTTGTAGAACTAGTATACCTAATTGATTTTGAACAATGCTGTATATAGATAATTTTATTTATTTATTTATTTTATTATCATTTAATTTTTGTTTTCTTTTCTTTTGTTTTCTTTTTTATTTCATTTTCTTTTATACATTTAATCACATTATTATTATTTGGCTTACAAGATGGATATTACAACAGGTGAACATTTCTCCCTAGTACAGTTGATAAAACTACAAAATATCTTCAACAGATAATACCAAATTTCTTTGTGCCATTAATGCTTTGCCTCCCTATTTTTCTTCTAAATGTTCTTCCTCAGACCATCCTCCTTCACACTCACTATATCTGGAATTTACATCTATATACTATGTTTCTATATGCTTTAGTCAATTAGTTTCAGTCACAGAGTGTGGACACTCAGTATATATTAAGTGGGGACATGCAATGCCTCTCCTTCATAGCCTGACTTGCTTCAATCAGCAGTAAATCTTCCATATTCATCCACTTCCTGTCAAAAGCCAGAGGGTTTTTTTAATGGCTGAATAGTATTCCATTGAGTATATGTGCCACAGTTTTTCTATCCAGTCATCTGTTTGGGGGCATTTGGGTTTTTCCATAACTTAGCAATTGTGAATAGTGCAGCAATAAACATTGATGTGCAAGCACTTTTCCAATTAAGTATTCTGTCCTTTGGGTAGATACCAAGGAGTGGGATGGCTCTATCATATAGTAGTTCTATTTGTAGATTTTTGAGGAATCTCCAAGTTGTTCTCCACAGTGACTGGACCAATTTACATTCCCATAGGCAGTGTAAGAGAGTTCCCCTGCCAGCACTTACTGTTTTTTTTTTTTTTTCTTAGTCATTCTGACTGGGGTTAGGTGGTACCTCATTGTTGTTTTGATCTGCATTTCCCTTACAATCAGAGATGTTGAGCGTATTTTCATATGCATTTTAGTTATTCATATGTCATCTTTAGAGATGTTTTTTTCAACTAATTCCCCATCTTTTAATAGGATTGATCATCTTTTTTTTTTTTTTTTTTTTTTTTTTTTTTTTTTTTTTTTAAATTGAAATAGCTGCTTGAGTTCTTTGTGAATTCTGGTTATGAATCCTTTATCTGACGCATAGTTTACAAAATTATTTTCCCATTCTGAGGGCTGTCGATTCATACTAAATACTGTGTCTTTTGCCATGCAGAAACTTCTTAGTTTGATGTAGTCCTACCTGTCTATTTTAGGGATTATCAACTGTGCTTTGGGTGTCTTATTTAGGAAGTCTTTCTCTACTCCAATGTCTCCCAGAGTTTCCCTGGTGTTTTCCAGGAGCAGTTTCATAGTTTGAGATCTTAGACTTAGATCTTTGATCCAGCTTGACTTGATTTTTGTCAAAGGTGAGAGGTAGGAGTTCAGATTAATTTTTCTGTAGATGGAAATCCAGTTTTTCCAGCACCATTTTCTGAAGAGGTTTTCCTTTGCCTACTGGATTAACTGGTACCCCTTGTCAAAAATGAGTTGACTATATGTTTGAGAATTTATTTCTGGGGACTCTATTCTGTTCCATTGGTCCACGTGTCTGTTTCTGTGCCAGTACTATGCTGTTTTGATTACCACAGCTTTGTAGTATATTTTGAGTCAGGGAGTGAGATGCCGCCCACTCCACTCTTCTTGTGTAGAATTGCTTTGGCAATACAGGGTCTTTTATGATTCCAGATAAACTTTATGATTGTCTTTCCTAGATCTGTGAAGAATGCATCTCATAGTTTGTTTGGCATTGCATTAAATATGTAGATTAATTTGGGTAGAATTGCCCTTTTGATTATATTAATTCGTCCAATCCAAGAACATGGGATACCCTTCCACTTTATTGTATCATTTTCAATTTCTTTTTTTATCTTCTCATAGTTTTCCTTGTGGAGGTTTTTTTTTTTGCTATAGATTTCTGGATATTAATTTTGTATCCTGCAACGTTACTGTATTGATGTATTACTTCCAGAAATTTTTTTATGGAAACCGTTGGGTCTTCTATGTATGCAATCATGTCATCTGCAAATAGATAGAGTTTCACCTCTTCTTTTCCTATTTGAATGCCTTTTATTTTTTTCCTCTTTTCTGATTGCAATGGCCAAGGCTTCTAGTACTATATTGAAGAGGAGTGGAGAAAGTGGACATCCTTGTCTTGTACCCATTTTTAGTGGAAAAGATTTCAGCTTTTCTCCATTGAGGATGATGTTTGCTATGAGTTTTTCATAGATAGCTTTTATTGTGTTGAGAAAGGACCCTTCTATGCCAATTTTGTGGAGAGTCTTGATCATGAAGGGATGTTGTATCTTATTGAATGCTTTTTCTGCATCAATCGGTATGACCATATGGTTTTTATCTTTCTTCCTTTTAATATGCTGTATTACATTTATGGTTTTGCGTATGTTGAACCAACCTTGCATTCCTAGAATAAAGCCTACCTGATCATGATGTATAATCTTTTTCTAAATTGTTGGATAAGATTTGCTAGTTCCTTGTTGAGAATCTTTGCATCTATATTCATAAGAGATATTTGTTTACAGTTTTCCTTCCTTGTCCTGTCCTTATCTGTTTTAGGGATAAGGGTGATAGAGGCTTCATAGAATGAATTAGGGAGAGATTCACCCTTTTGGATCTTTAGAAATAACACGAGCAGAATGGGGGTTAACTCTTCTTTGAACGTTTTGTAGAATTCAGAGCTGAATCCATCAGGGAAAAGGCTTTTCTTTGGTGGGAGGTTATTTATCACTGATTCAGTTTCCTGGCTTGTTATGGGCCTATGCAGACTTTCTATATCCTCCTTGCTCAATCTAAGTAGATTATATGTGACCAGGAATTTGTCCAGCTCATCCAGATTGTCTTGTTTCTTGGCATATAGATGTTCATAGTATCCTCTAATAATGTTTTGTATTTCTACTATGTCTGTTGTTATTTTGCCTGCTTCATTGCAGGTCTGATTTACCTGGTTCCTTTCTCTCTCCCTAATAAGTCTCACTAGTGGTGTATCAATATTTTGTTTATCTTTTCAAAGAACCAGCTTTTACTTTCATTTATTTTCTGTATAGTTCATTTATTTTATAATTCATTTATTTCTGCTTGTTTTTGATATAGCACACATATGCTCACCAGAAAGACACAGAAGGTTGGGGTGGGAGGAGTGAGAAGTCACCCTCCAGGGGGAATGGCCACACCACAATCCCTTCTACTCCAGCGTCTTCTAAGGATTTTGGCACACATGCACACATGCCCTGCATGATTTTCAAGCTATTAGATCAGGGACTTGAACAGTGCAGCCAGTCATGTGAGATTCAGTATGTTATCATTGTTTTTAAAACTAGATGATATGGGGACCAGCAGATGGCATAATGGTTGCATTGCTGGTCTACCACATAGTCAACTGCAGTTTGAGTCACAGACTCAGCAACTTAAAACTTAAAACTCATGTCAGATGCATGTGTGCATGCCCAAAATCCTGAGAGGAAAATGGAGGCGATGGGACTGTGGCGTGGCCATCCCTCTTGGGGGTAATTTCTCGCTTTCTGTATCTCTGTTTCTCTCTGGTGAATGCACACACCCTATAGCAAAAATATAACAAAATAAAAAAACTAGATGATATGAAATGAGTATCCATAAATTCATGCTTATTTAAATAAGATATCTGAGTAAATAAGTTAGTACACAAATAAATATATAAATGAGATCAACAGAAGCAATTCTTCCTAACAGATGAATTACAGTGAACAAAAATAGAAGGAAAGATGGAAATAATTACTATTAGACAAACACTACAGTAACTCATAACCATTGTATGCAAGATCCTCAGATGAATAATAAAATTAGTGAATAACATCTGAAGATCTTTCTCAAAGTATTTGTTAGTTACAAAGCAAAAATTAGGAACATGATAGTGTAGAAACCCTGCAGATAATACTTTAAACATGTGATCAAAGTTAACATTTCCAGAGATGAGACATATTGAAACTGTGGACCTCCTAATGTGATGCATTGAGAAGAACCCAAAATCACTTCACTGTTATTCTTGTCAAAAAACCCATAACCTCAGTCTAATCAAGAGAAATCATCAGACAAACCAAAACTTAAGACTATACCATAGGGACCAGCAGTTAGCATAATGGCTATGTTGCTGGACTCCCATGTAGTCGACTGTAGTTCATGTCTCGGACCCAGTGGCTTAAAATTCACGCCGACCGCGTGTGCGGACATGCCCAAGATCCCAAGAGGAAGATGGAGGAGAAGGGATTGTGGCTTGGCCATCCTCCCTGGGGGGTGATTTCTCGCTTTCTGTCTCTCTGTCTCCCTCTGTCTGTCTGGTGAGCGCACGAGCCCTATAGCAAAAACCTCTCAAAAAAAAAAAAAAGACTATACCATAAATAACCAATCAATGATACTTTTCAAAAGTGTCAAGAATGTGAAAAAGAAGGAAAGATTAAGGAACTCTCAGACTAAAACAGATTAAGAGCACATGAGAACTAAACATAGTTGAAAATCTTGAATTAGATCCTTTGTAAAAGAAATGTGACATTAGTAGAAAAACTGATGAAATTTTAATGAGATATTCAGATAATAGTAGTTAGCAAAATTCCTGGTTTTTATAATTGTACAATGGTTATGTAAGATGTTTACACTAAGGAAGCTGAATAAGGTATTTATGAAAACTATGTACTATTTTTGAAACTTTTGTGTAATTATAAAATTATTTCAAAATTAATTTTTAAGAGAGATTTTTGCTGTAGTGCATGTGTGCTTGCCGGAGAGACAGAGAGAGACAGAGACATAAAGCAAGAAATCACTCCCCAGGGGAGATGGTCACTCCACAATCCCTTCTCCATTCTGCTCTCCAAATTTTCTGCATGCGTGCACATGAGCCAGCATGAGTTTAAGCCACTGAGTCCAAGACTCAAACCATGTTTGACTATGTGGGAGTCCAGTGATGTAACCATTACACTATCTGCTGGTCCTTCAAAATAAATTAAAAAAAAACAAACTATGAGGAATAGTATAATGTAATATAAACTACATGGTTTGTATTTTCAAGCTAAGATTTCCATAACATAACATCCACTATCTTAAGCATTTTTATATTGTAAAAATCAGTGGCTTTTCATACACTTACAGTATTAAAAGAAATACAATTATCACAACTAGTTCTAAAACATTTTTATTACTCCCAAAAGAAACCTATATCCATTAAATAGTTACTATGTTTTCTACTTATTTTAGCCCTTGTAAACTGATAATCTGTTCTATGAATTTATCTAGTCTTTTCATTTCATGAAAATTAAATCATATAATATGTGACCTTTTGTGTCTAGTGTCTTTCCCTTAACTTTTAGTTATATACCAAAGAAAATTTGAAATATATATTCAAACAAAACCTGTATACTAATGTTCATTAGCAACATTATTCATAATATCCAAAATGTGGAAACAACCTAGAAATCCACCAACTGATGAATGGATAAGCAAAAGTGCAATAGTCATACAACGATATGTTATTAAGCCATCAAAATAGGTGAAGTACATACTGCAAGGTGAGTCAATCTTAGAGACATTATACTATGTTTACTTGTATTATCAAAAGCACTATACACACACATGCTCCAAGGCTTTGGACAGTAAGAAAAAATAAGTAAAACTACTGAAATCATAGATATGAATGGGAACTTAAAAATAATCTAATCCAGGGCGAGCAGGTGGCATGGTGGTTGGGGGCGCTGAACTCCCACATGGCCGACCATGGTTCAAGTCCCAGACCTGGTGGCTTGCTTTCTCACTTTCCCTCTCTTTCTCTCTCTGTCCCTCTCTGGTCAAAGAAAAGATAAATAAAGTTAAACAAAATAAAAATAAAACAAAATAATTTAACCCTAGAGTTGGTTAGATTTTTATAGGTGGGACAATTGAACAAAAGTAAAACTATGCATAATATGTGTGGATGTGTTTGTGTGTGTGCATATGTGTGTTGTGTGTGTGTGTATCTTGAATGGGTACTATGTTAAGTTATTTTCCACTTCTGTACAGAATACCAAAATTGATTTATCCAAACAATAGGAAAACAAACTACTAGAAAGACACTTGCACATTCATGTTTATTGCAATATTCAACATCAATATTCAAATTCAATATCGCTAAAATATCGAACCAACCTAAGTGTCCAAAAACTGATGATTGGTTTGAAAAATTGTGGCAAATATATACTATGAAATATTACTCAGCTATAAGAAAATATGAGACTCTATCATTTGATTCAAAGTAGATGAATATAAAAAACTTAATGTTGAGTGAAGTGAGCTAGACTTTGAAAGATGCACACTGTGTCCCCACTCAGTTTTTACCAAATATCTGCACTCTATGGCAGAAATGGAAAGATCTGAAGATGTGATAGTAGAGAGGGTAAGTGTAGATACCAGACTATGAGGGATACTGAATAGTAGAGAGAGGGTGGTAAAGTGTGAACATGAAGTACAAAGGGAAGAAACATTTAACAGACAAAAAAATAAAAAGTTCTCTGTAAAACAAAAAAAATACATATTTATATATATATATATATTTATATATAATGCATGATGATTTTATGTAAAATGTGAAATTAATCTGAAAACTAAAAAAAGAAAAAAAAATCACAGACTACATAATTTATAATTAAAAGATATTTATGTGGCTCAAGGTTCTGGAGACTGGAAAGTCTGAGACTGAGGGACCACTTCTGATGAAAGACTTTCTTGCTGCATTATAAGATGGAAGAAAGAATTCACATTATCCCATAGTTAGCAAGCCCATGTGAGACAGAAAACAAGAGAGATGGGGTGCTGAACTTATAATTTTGTCAGGATTCCACTCTTATGATAAGTAACTCACTCCTGAGATACTAGCATTAATCCATTAATGAAGGACTGAGCCTCCATGATCTAGTCACTTCTTAAACGCCCTACATTCCAAAAACATTACATTGACAATAATTTCAACATGAGTTTTAGTGAAGACACATTCAAAACATAGCAGGTACTAACATAATAGCATGAATAGTAGGTATACATTTCTGCAAAATAGCTTTTTAGTATGTATAGAAAATACATCTAGAGCCAATTCTGTGGCCAGATGATTAAGGCAACTGGATCCCACATAACCAACCACGTTGGACTGGACTGGGAGGCTTGAGAAACACTCCAGGCATGTGTGCATGTGTGCTTATCCTGATAGAGAGATGGTGGACAAGGGATTGCAGTGTAGCTGTTACTCATGAAGTGGGGAGTGTTTTCTCATCAGTCTCTCTATGTCTCTGTCTCTCTCTGATAAGTACATACACCTTCTAGCAAAGAAAAGAAAAAAGAAAAGAAAAAAAGAAAATGCATTGAAAGCATAATTACTAAAATTTAAAAATATAAGATATTAAATTTAATTCCACTGCCAGAGATTTATTCTATATCTGAATTAACACAGGTAGATAAAGACACAATGTTACACACAAAAAAATGACTGTTTTATTTTAAGACCTGTTTTATGTATACATATGGAATTAAAGTGTGAGTTTATTTTGGTGCAAACAAATTTTAAAATCCTTGGGAGCCAGCAGTTAGAGTAATGGCTATGTTTCTGGACTCCCACGTAGTCGACTGCGGCACATGTGTGTGTGTGCCCAAGATCCTCAGAGGAGAATGGAGGAGAAGGGATTGTGGCATGGCCAATCCCCACGGGGGGTAATTTCTCACTTTCTCTCACTCTGTCTCTCTGTCTTTCTGGAGAGCGCATGTGCCCTATAGCAAAAAAACACAAAACAAAACAAAACAAAACAAAAACAAAAACAAAACTCTAAAAAATACATAAACTCAGATTTTTTTTCTGTAATTTTCCTCCTCCTCGTTCACTCACTTCCTACCATAACTGTCTTAACTCTGCCTCCAGCTTTCTGGCTTCTAGTCTCATCTTTTTCCATGTGACTTTAAGTTCTCTTTTCCTTTCTGGACTTCAGCTTCTTTATATGTAAAATTAGGGGCCTGGAATCAGTTTTGAAACTGCCATTAGCAGACTCCATATCTACTCTTGGAAAGATCTTAATATTCTTTATTTACCTATATGTAAATTGAAGTTACTGTCTACTTTGCTCATGGCATCTGTTTTAAGCCTGATATCTGATATATGATTAAAGACTTACACAAATGAGAAAGTCATTGAAGGCCTAAGCTAGTGGCTGGTAAAGATAATTTTATTTTTAATAAAGCCCTCAATTCCACTTCAGACTGTAGTAGAAAGCATGGAGTTAAGTTTAAGAGTAGAAATAATGTGACTTCTAAACAGGTGGACCTCTTGGTCAGATTCTTAGGGAGGGGAAGAGAGTTGAAAGATTGTGACATCCTTTTATTCCCTAACCAACTACAAGTGTGTCAGGGACACTGTGGGGAGCAGTATTTGCCTAGTTTTCTCAGGACCAGTGAATTGGTACTTTTGTTGGATTTTTTTTGTTATTGTTTAAGTTGCCAGAAGGTGCATGTGAGACAGAGACAGAGACAGAGAGGAAGAAAGCAACCCCCAATGGGGTATGGCCACACCACAATCCCTTCCTCCTCCATCTTTCAACTATGTTGGGATTTGAGGTATACATGCACACACGCTCATCTTGTTTTACAATCTGTCAGGGCCAGCATTCGAACCAGTGTTCCCCCATGTGGGGTCTGACTCCTTTAACCACTAGACTACAGGGCCAACCCTTCGGTGTGATTTTTTTAAGTCGTCATGATGTTAGAAAGCCCATATACTATATACACAATATGTAAAAGAAAGAATATACCAAAAACCTCTCCAAAAAAAAAAAAAAGAAAGAAAGAAAGAATATAATCCTTGTAGTAGGGTTGTTTTGATTTAAATTCCCAACTCTGATTTACTAGTTCTGTGCTCCTGAGAGTGATGCTTAACCTTTCTCTGCCTCAGTGTTCTCATTTGTAAAATAGAGTTAATAACATGCGACCAGCAGTTGGTGTAATGACTATGTCACTGGACTCCCATGTAGCTGATTGTGGTTGGAGGTCTGGACACAGTGGCTTAAATTCACCTGAAGATTTTGAGAGGAGAATGAAGGAAAAGAGATTGCAGCATGGCCATCCTTCCAGGGGGGTGATTTCTCACTTTCTGTCTCTCTGTCTCTCTCTGTCTTTCTGGTGAGTGCATGCACCCTATAGCAAACAAACAAACAAA
>NW_006159984.1:932294-936488 GCF_000334495.1 Tupaia belangeri chinensis | reverse complement strand
ATTTATCAGGTTGTTATAACAATACTTTGGAACATTCAATTCAAAACAATCCCAAGACATTCTGTTCATAACAATCCAGCCACCCAAGGCCATGTTTGGATAAAGATCCTGGTCTTATTCTGGTGGTCACGTCCAGGACATTCCTCACGTCTCCTCTTTGGCTCCTCACATCTCCCACTCTTTTGTTTATTAAATGATCTGCCACTTCTGATGGGCAATAGGCTATGCCTGGCTTAGGTTGTCTTTGGTGACATTTTCTCTTACTTGTCATTGGGTAATGTATATTTGTATGCACCCCTGTCTCAGACTGAGAAACATCTCAAGGATCTTACCCATCCTTGACTACCAACCTCTGCATCTAATGCCTTGGCTTGAAGCTTTAACTGATGGATTTTGGAGCAAACTCTAAGAAAGGAGCGCCCGAATATTCGCACAAGGCAGGGGGCACAACAAAGCAACACAAGACCAATACCTGCTGCCATAATGGCAGGCATTAACCACTGTTGCCAAGAGGTCCAATGTGGTAGGAGACCATACAATTGTTAAGTTTCAAGCATACCCATTTTTTTAAAGATCCTGAGAGCTATTTACTAGACAGACCTTTCCCAGCAAACTTAAAGAATTAAATCAATGTCAGTGCTCTCAGCTGTAGCATGAATGGAGTCATAAATTTTAGGACCAGTTGTTTGTTTGGAGCTCTCATCTGTTACTGGGGTGGATTGGGATGAGAGTGAGACCTCCTTGGATCTATTTAGACTATATTTTAGCACCAAATAGTGTGGCCCATTGTTTTATGGTCACCTCAGATACCATCTGTTATATATACATCTTTTCATGAGATCTTTCTAATTCTTTACAGTTCCCTCTCAGACCTTCTCCAGCATAATTAAAACCTTTTGCAACATGTTATATTCTTTGATTATTTTCCTCTTTTACCTTTTTTCATTATGGAAATAATCTAACCATCTGTAGGACAAAAATTTTATCATACAAAATTTCTTCAATATTGAAATTTTCTCTTTATTTTCAACATTTTCCATCACAAATACGTCTTTATACCTACATCTTTCTTTCCATAATAAGGTTAGATTGTCCAGGCAATTTTCTTTGGCACAAGGCAGAAGATACTGGTGTTGTGTGGCATTAACAGAGTTGTTTTTTGGTCAAGAAGCCATCATACAAACCATCTGATTCCTTCCAGAAATAGTCCTGCCCAGTAGATTTCTGCTTCAACGAGTGTCACCATCTTAAGGCAGATCTATAAGCACAACATCTTGGTCTTTCTGGGTGTCCATAAACTGCACCAAACATTTCAGAAGCGAGCGAGCTCTATCACTGTCCTGTGAAAAAACACAAACATCTCCTCTACCCCATATCAACACAGGGTCGGGCCCATTTCATGATCTTGTTAAGGAATCTTTTCAAATGATCATGGTATAATGAGATTGTGTTTTGGAATGTCAAAATCATTCAGCTGCGCTAGATCCTTGTTTGTCCACATTTTAAAAATTAAGTAAAAATAGGGCATGTTTTAAATAATTATGTGGTGTCTGGGGATGAGGATGTTCACCTTTTTTAAGTGTGTAAAGGTTTTGAGTTGGGTATCAACATCAGCCAGGGGATTATCTGTAATTGTGATAGCTCCAGTGAAATAGGGATAGATGTCTTTTCGTGACTGAGAGCTATTACAGGATGTCTGTTTCTAACTCCTCCGGGGTTAACTCCTTATCTTCTAATTCAGGGGGCAAGGGAAAATCTCCTATCAACTTCTCCTGCAAGGGAGGAGCAGAGGGACAAATTCCAACAGCTGGGGGAGAGTCTTTATTTGCTGTGAGAAGAATCCTCTCCCACTTGTGAGGAAAATCCAAAACATCTCTAATTAAAGCCCATAAACTGAAAGCATTCATCCACAGGCACCTTTTCCAGACCATGGGTATCATAATAATCTTGGAGCTTTTGCCCCACCTTTCTCCAGGTATCTATGTGAACTGTACCTTTTTCAGGAAACCAGGGACAAACTTCTTCAATAAATTCTAAAAGCTTTGAAAGCTGCTCCTGTCCAAACCACCAGCTTCACACACTTAGCATTTCTTTAAGCATATGTACAAAAAGCTGATGGCTATTGCCCTGTGCTCTAATTACTCCCCTAATGTACTCACAAAAACACTTTCACTTTTAATACAACACGTTCTCCATTTACTCTTTGCAGTGTCCTTCACCAGCATCCCAAGTACTCAAGTTCCTGTATGGGTGCTACTCTGTTCGACCCGCTGACAGCAAACAGTTCCTGAATTGGGGGGCAAGGATTAAAGAAAGACAAGAAGACAGGATAGAAACGGGAGGACTGCCAGTCAATACTGGTCAGCCCCGAATGTACTTTATTGCTAGTATTTATACACACTCCAGAGACTTCTGTGGTGTAAGGTTTTAAGTTCTTACTGTATTTATCAGGTAGTTATAACAATACTTTGGAACATTCAGTTCAAAACAATCCCAAGACATTCTGCTCATAACAATACAGCCACCCAAGGCCATGTCCAGATAAAGACCCTAGTCTTATTCTGGTGTTCATGTCCTCACATTCCTCACATCTCCTCTTTGGCTCCACACACTCTCCAAAAAAAATAAAATATATACCTTGAATGTTTTCCAGGAAAGACATACAATAATATATATGAAAGTATCTGGAACATGATAGGAGTTCATACATGTTTGTGGTCCAAGTTTACCTGGAGTACAGTCAGCAGTTACTTAATATAAATCCTTCATATAGAGACCAAACAATGTAAATAAGGGTGGTGGGCCATGAGGGTTTGGTAGTAAACAAGAATGAGCAAGCCCTACTTTTTTATTTTTATGAGAAGAACAAAAGGCTTTCAATACCAGTTCATTCATCTAAGCCAGGAAAGGAAACAGAGCAATTTAAAAACTTTTATCAACTATCTCTTTAAAAAAGATTTGGTTACAAGTTTCTGCATAGTCCAGAGAACTCATTATTTGCTTAGACTGGTTAAGGGCCCCTTTGAAAAACAAGTCATGTTTGAAATATATATATATATATATATATATAGTCTGAACAAGCTAGATGAAACAGATGTAAGTCAGCTGTGCAAAGCAAACTTTGACCAGCTTCAGAACGAGAATATAATAGAAAAACGGCACCACAAATCCAACATTTTAGAATAGCTATCTACTACATTTTAAGAAAACCTTGGTTGTTCAGTAAGCTTTTTGTTATTCCTATTGAGAGAGCAGAACAAAGCCTGTCAAAACCTATTGCAAATACTGCTCTTTGGGCAGTAGTATTTGCCTAGTTTTCTCAGGGCCAGTGAATTGATACTTCTGTGTGATTTTGTTGTTGTTGTTGTCAGAAGGTACATGAGAGAGAGAAGGAGAGGGAGAAAGCAATCCCCATGGGATGTGGTCATGTCACAATTCCTACTCCTTCATGTTTTTTCATTCTGTTGGGATTTAGGACATACATGCACACATGCTCATCACGTTTCACAAGCTGTCAGAGCCTGGATTTCAACTGGTGGTCAGCCATGTGGGATCTGGGTCTCTTCACCACCAGGCTACAGGCCCTTTTACAATCAAGTTACAAACATCTAACTGGCTGTTCTCAGCAAACACATGGGCATGCACAGAAGGACAAATGCATGCCTATGCATATGTGTAACATTGTTCCACATCTGTGCCTACATGCCCAGTTACTCAAGCTGCTTGTTGGAAACTTATAATGTTTCAAATGCTCACTGATTTCTAACAAGTCTCATTAAAGTATTGACAAGTTTGTCATTAGTCTAACTTGTGGTTGTAAACATCTGTGATTCTGGCTCTGCTCAGGAACGTGTGCTACTAACCCTTTGTTGACACCATGAATATATCTTGATTTAGTCATTAAGTTAGCAAATATGTATTGAATTTCTGCTTTGTGTCAGCCAATGGGTTTGACCTTCAGAAAGCTTACAGACTG
The DNA here is from genome assembly GCF_000334495.1 of Tupaia belangeri chinensis. Classification (NCBI taxonomy): domain Eukaryota; kingdom Metazoa; phylum Chordata; class Mammalia; order Scandentia; family Tupaiidae; genus Tupaia; species Tupaia belangeri. The sequence goes on along the minus strand of NW_006159984.1, from coordinate 932,512 downwards.
GTCTAATAGAAAATGTTAGCTTGCAAATAAACACTTAAAATGCAGTGTGATAAATGTGACAGAGTATGCATGAGCTGTTCTCTGAGTGTAACTGAGAGAGTACTTAATTCTAAGAAGTAGGAGGACCAAAAAAGCTTCCCAGAGGAGATTTCACTTGATGTGAAACAAGAATGTCACTATAAATTTGGCTCGGTTAAGACTACCTATCTTTCAGGTTC
>NW_006159984.1:919404-932262 GCF_000334495.1 Tupaia belangeri chinensis | reverse complement strand
AAAGTACAATGGAGTGGAGAACTAAGAGTGTATAAATTATTTGAGGAAAGGCTAGGAGCATAGAATGCCTGGTGGAGGGGTGAGTGAAACAAGTGGCTGGAGGAAAAAAATACTACTGATAATAACAATGGTTAATATTTATTGAGCACTTATAATTACCATACACAGCTAAAAGCTTTATACATTTTACTTCATTTAATTTCTTCAACATTACTATGTATTACTATTATTCCTGTTCTGTAGAAATAGGGAGATTGAATGACTTGCCCAAAGTTACCTGGTTGGTAATTTATGCACAGGAGCTAGATTATGGAAGAGTCTTGTCACACTGAGTTGTTTGGACTTTATCTTTTATTTATAAGTTTTTATTTATTTCTTCCATGAACAAGAAACACAGAGAAAGAAAGAGAGAGAGAGAAAGATGCACACTCCACAGGCTCAGTCACATTATGATTCCTTCTTCCAGTTCTCTGACCCACCAAGATCCTAGGCACTTGCATTGGCAATTGGTGAGCTTCAGAATGACTAGCCTGGAGATTCAAATGGCAGTTGGTATGTGGTTTCCAGATCTACAGTCCAGTACACTACACAGTGGCTGGGTTCTCGACAACATCCGATGCCCTGATCCACCCTCAAACTTTAACTAGCCTCAGACCATGGGCACACCTATGCCCATACTCAGGGAGTTCTCTGGGCTTGAAATGGGGACCTTTCCATGTAAGATTGCTTCACAGAGTGTCACATTTTAACACTGTAGCACTGTGTGGCTCCTTGGGCTTTGAAAAATAATTAATTTATTTTATACATTCAGTGTATATTATTACAGTTTAGAAAATGAATTTTCCCAGCATGAATAGACTGCATATTAGTCCAGTTAAAGATATTCTCATATACATTATCATCAACAGATAATTTTCCATTTTTGTGTCCCTTCAATGTTTTCTTCTTTATTTTGTCTTGCATGAGATGTACAGTCACAGAGGCTTTTATCTTTTTAAAAAACCCTTTCCCCAAAATAAAAAATTGGCAGAACCAGGCTAGGAGAATATCTCTAGAAAGTCCTGAATAAGAACTGAAGAAAATATCCTAAAATAAATCTAAAAGAGACTAGGGAAAAAAGAAGCCTAGACATAAAGCTAAACATGACAGAGACTAAGGGGGAGCTGATGTTGGTTGGTTTAAATATAGAAGTGATAAAATCAAACATGAGGGATTTGATAAGAGGGAGTCAGTAAACCTGTATTTAAGTCCTGATTCCATTAATTACTATTTAGGAGATCTTGCACAGGTCACTTCATCTTAGGTGACTTGAGTCTAAATCCTTATCTGTTGAAAGGGAAGACTCTTACCTATGTATAAGACTCTTGTTATTATCAAATTAGAAAATGTATGTGAGATGCTTTGAGGCTGCAAAATATAATAAAATAGAAATTATGATGAGTATGTGATGGATAGATTCAGGTACGTAGCCATATTTTCTGACTCTAGAGATTGACATTACAACTCTACATCATGATTTACTTTCAGAATATCTATATCATAAAGCAATCTTTCATTAATCTAGCTATAATGTTAAATTTTTATAATAAAATCCATTAAAATTAAAAGCCTAGGACCAGCATTTGGTGTAATGGCTATGTTGCTAGACTTCCATGTAGTCAACCATGGCTGCAGTCCTGGATTGGGTGGGCTTAAACTCACACCGGGTGCATGTGCGTACATGCCCAAGATCCCAAGAGGAGAATGGAGGAGAAGGGATTGTGGTGTGGCCATCCCCCCTGGGGGACGATTTCTTGCTTTCTGTGTCTCTGTCTTTCTGGTGAGTGCACGCTCCTATAGCAAAAATCTCTCTCTCAAAAAAAAAAAAAAAAAAGGCAAATGATGGCGTTTAAATTCAGTATGATCACAGAGAATTTTAGTTCATGGTATAGTTTTAGCATTTTAAATTATTTTCATTTCAGAGGCTATCCACTATTTAGAAACTTGAAATAGAATGTTCTATAACAGTGCTATCCAATAGAAATTTAATGTGAGCCATGTAAAAGTTTTTATTGAAGTTATTATTTAGATAATTACCGATTCATATGCAGTTGTAGGAACAAACAGAGAGAAATCTTGCGTACCTTTTACCCAGTTACCCTCATGGCATCATTTTCCAAAAGTATAGTGTAATAGCACAACATGAATATTGACATAGATATAATTCACCAATCTTTTTAAGAGCTCTGTGGTTTAATTTGTACTCTATCATGTATATGTACTTAGTTTAATACAAATTTAACTGGAATAAATGCCAGAGAGTGTCATTGTGGGTTCTATGAGAAACACATGTTCAGTTTTGTAATTGATGAACTTTTTTCCAGAATGACAGTACCATTTTACTATCCCATCATCTATATGTGATTTAGTTTTTCTGCATTCATGCCAGCATTCAGTATTATCACTTTTTCTTATTTTAGCCACTCTAGTAGGTGTGGTTTTTATTTCATTTTCCTGTAGCTAATGATGTTGAACAAATTTATATGTGTTTATTTTCTATCTGTATATTCCCCCTAGTAAAATATATTTTGTCTGTTTTCTAGTTATAATATATTCTTTTTTATTGTTGAGTTTTTAATGTCCTTTATATTCTAGATACTAGTAATTTGTCAGATATACTATTTGCAAATAATGTCTTCAAGTCTGTAACTTGGTGTTTTCATCCTCTTCACTTGGACTTTCACAGAATAAAAGTTATAAATTTTCGTAAGATGCAATTTGTCAGTTTTTCTTTTGATGTCTTGCACTTTTGATGTCAACTCTAAGAATTTGTTACTTAACCATTAGGTCCAGAAGATTTTCACTATTTACTTTTTCGGAAAGTTTTATACTTTTACATACTACATTTAAATCTATGATCCATTTTGTGTTACTTTTTCTATAAAGTGTGTGGTTTTTGGTTTTCCTCCCTGTAAATGTTCAGTAGATATAGCACCAATTCAATTATTTTGCATCTTTGTTAAAAATCAGTTAGAGGGAACCAGCAGTTAGCGTAATGGCTATGTCGTTGAACTCCCATGTAGTCGACCACAGTTCGTGTCCCGGACCCAGTGGCTTAAAACTCACGCCAGGCGCGTGTGCGTGCGTGCCCAAGATCCCGAGAGGAGAATGGAGGAGAAGGGATTGTGGCGTGACCATCCCCCCTGGGGGGTGATTTCTCGCTTTCTGTCTCTATGTCTCTCTCTGTCTGTCTGGCGAGCGCACGCGCCCTACAGTGAAAATCTCTCAAAAAAAAAAATCAGTTAGACATATTTTTGTGGGTCTATTTTTTTTCCTTTGGAGATATTTTTGCTACAGGGCATGTGTGCTCACCAGAGAGACAGAGAGAGACAGAGAGACAGAAAGCAAAAAATCACCCCCCCAGGGGGGCATGGCCACGCCACAGTCCCTTCTCCTCCATTCTTCTATGAGGATCTTGGGCATGCATGCACAGGTACTCTGCATAAGTTTAAGACACCTGGTCTGGGACTTGAACTGCGGTCAAGTACATGGGAGTCCAGCAACATAGCCATTATGCTAACTGCTGGTCCCTTGGGGATCTATTTTTGAATTCTTTCTTTTGTTAAATTGATCTTTTTGTTTTTCTCTCCACAATGTCTCAATTATCTTGGGTGAAAAATAGCTTTTAATGTCAGATAGAGCGATTTCTTCTATTTTGTTCTTTTAGGGCTTGTGACTTTTTATATATAATTTAAAATGAATTTGCTTATGTCTTTAAAATACCTTGCTGGGATTTTGACAAGAATTACCTTAAACCTCTAGGTCAGTTTAGGAGAGAATTGTCTTTTATAATGTTGAATCTTCTAATCCATGAGCATAGAAAATATCTCTGCTTATTTGGGTCTTTGATTTATTTCATCAGCATTTTGTAATTTTCATCATGTATTATAGATTCATTACACGTTCTGTTAAGAGCAAACCTAAATATATTATTTTCTCTGGAGTGAATATAAATTCTATTGTGTTTTTAATTTGTTTTGTAGTTCATTGCTAATACATACAAATATGATAGATTTTTGTTTGTTGATCCTGTATTCTGTAATTTTGTTCAACTCACTTATGAATAATGAAAGATTTTTTAATAGATTTCTTGGTATTTTCCATACAATCATGTGTGCAAATAAAGACAGTTTCATTTATTTTCTTCCAATTTTTATGCCCTTTATTTATTTTCCTTGCCTTACTGTAGTGGCCAGAACTTACAGTATTATGTCAAATAAGAATTGTAGGAGAAAATATTCTTACCTTGTTCCTGATCTTTGAGGAAAAGCACTTAGCCTTTTACTATCAAGTATGAAGTTAGCTGCAGTTTTCTTGCAGATGTTCTTTATCAAGTTGGGTGAATACCCCTCTATTCCTAAATTTCTCAGTATTTTTAATTATGTATGAGTGTCACATATTCAATTTAAAATTTTCTAATAGTCCTGTAGAAAGTTTTTAAAAAAGTAATACTATATTAATTTTGATATGCTTGATTTAATGAAGTATATTAATATTTTCTTGTTTATCATGTGATCAATATAAAATTATTAATAAGATATTTTTCATCCTTTTTGTACAAAGTATTAGAGATCTGATGTAAATTTTACACTCATACGCATCTCAATTTCAACTAACCACATATGGCTAGTAGCTCACGAATTGACAGAGCAGATCTAAAGTGATAAAATCTCAGGAAGGACACAGTAGAGCATTTTTTAACCAAGAAAATTGAATTAATAAGTTGTTATTTAATTTGCTATAGAGCACATGTGTTTGTCAGAGATAAACGGTGAGAGAGAGAGAGAGAGAGAGAGAGAGAGAAAGTAAGCTGTCAGGTCTGGGGCTTGAACCATCATTGGCCATGCTGGAGTCCAGCACCTTAACCTCCATGCCACCTGCTGATCCTGAGTTGATATGTTCTATTTTTCTCTTTAATCTTTATGAAAATCCCACAGTGAATAGGATAGCATAGTTTATCTCAGTACTGTGAGTTCTTAAGCAAACGGTAACAAGTCTATGTTCTTACTTTTAAAAATACAGTTTTATGCATATATTGTTTTAATTTGATATTAAAGAAATCAATTCACAGATGATTAATTTCTGGTGGCCATCTTTTATCCAATTTGGCCAATAACATAGCTAGAGCACCTGGATTAACTATATGACCATGATCTAAATTTATAGGACATCTGTGTAGTGGGAGAGGTGTCAAAATCTAAACTTCTAGTTTTCTCACCAAACAGCTGTATAATCTTGGATAATTCTCTTGACTTTGGGACTCAGTTTAATCATCTGAAAAATAAGGGTTATAAAAGCCTCTTGGAGTCCCAGGACTGTTCTTTGATTCCTGTATTCTATCAACAAACATTTGTGAGGGGTCTACTATATGCTGACCACTATGTTATTGTGTGCAGATAGCAAACCTTATTCCTTACTCTTTGTTTTCTTAAATATTGTAGTCTATTGAGGGAGTTAGAATTAAACACATAATTTCAAAAATAAATAACAGTGATGAAAATGTTCTAGAGGAAAAATTCAAGGTTATCTAGCCTCTTTGGCAGGGGAAGGAGATCAAGAAAGTGTTCCTTGACATTTATTCAGAGCATATCAGTCAGTAGGTTTTTGTCCCATTGTTAGACTCATTTATGTTAAAAGCTAAAACCTCTGCATAAATTTGAGCACATTTGTTGGTTATATTGTAAGTGTACATAATGTAAATATAATATCCAAGGACAAAGGACTTCTCTCCTTATAGACAAAAATTATATTATATGAATAATGATAATGAGGGACCAGCAGTTGGCATAATGGCTATGTCGTTGGACTCCCATGTAGTCAACCGTGTTTCGAGTCCCAGACCTGGTGGCTTAAACTCATGCTGGGTGTGTGTGCGTGCGTACCCAAGATCCCGAGAGGAGAATGCAGGAGAAGATATTGTGGCATGGCCATCTCCTCTGGGGGTGCTGGTGATTTTTTGCTTTCTTTCTCTGTCTCTCTCTGTGTTTCTGGCAAACGCATGTGCCCTACAGCAAAAACCTCTCCAAAAATAATAATAATGATAATGAAATTATTCTAAGGAAAACAATAAGAATTTCTTTTGTAGAACTTTTAAAATATGCCACATAACATAACTATACATAGGACTCAATTTGTTTAATCTGGGAACAGCTTGGTGTTTCAGTGGGATAGGGGATAAGGTAGCTTTAATTAGATAGCTAAAGACTGTAACAGGATGATGGCAACAGTTTTATTTTGTGTGAGAGGAAGCTACATAAGGGAAGATATTAACTAAATCTAAAGAAAGACTTCCTAATAGAGGGTCTGCAGTCAGGTAGAGGGTTAGGGGATTTGGGGAGAGTAAAATTCTAACAAGCAAACTGGACTTGATGACCTTCAAAGTTTCTTTCAACTTTGAGATTTGAAAAATTCAACATCATTTAGGGAAGTGAAAAAAACAAAGAAAGTTCTTAAACCCTAGCATTTTTTTTTAATTTTCAAAATTTTATTATTATTATTTATACATTCAATCGCTATACATCATTTGGATTAAAAACAGACTTTACCCAACATGATATACATATCACTCCATTTGAGAATACTACACACATCCTCATCAACAGATAATAAACCATATCTCTGTCTCACAAATATCTTACCTCTCCATTTTATCTTTCTTGCGCTTGTCCCCTCCCACACTTTCCTCCCACTTTGTCTCTAGTGTCCATAAAAATTTTTAATGTTTTATGTCCTCCAGTCTTTCAGTCTCTACCATAGAGTGTAGATCTTTGAGGAACCTCCATATTGTTCTCCACAGTGGCTCAAACAGTTTGCATTCCCTCCAACCACCAACAATGTAGGAGTGTTCCCCTTTCACAACATCCTTGCCAGCACTTATCAATTTTTGTTTTTTTAATCTTTGCCATTTTGACTGGGGTTAAGTGGTATCTCATTGTGGTTTTGATCTGCATCTCTGTTATGATGAGGGATGATGAGCATTCTTTCAAACAGTTTTTTGGCTGTTTGTATGTATTCCTTAGAGATTTGTTTATTCGGCTCATTTTCCCATCTTTTAATTGGGTTAATCATTTTCTTCTGGGTAAGCTGCTTGAATTCTCTGTGTATTCTGATTATCAGCACCTTATCTTAGACACAGTTAACAAATATTCTTTCCCATTCCAAGGGTTGTCAATTCACACTAATTATGTTGTCCTTTGCTGTGCAGAAGCTTCTTAATCTGATGAAATCCATCCTATCTACTTTGGGAATTATTGCCTGTGCTTTGGGGGTCTTATTTAAGAAGTCTTTGCCTACCTCAATGTCTCCCAGAGTTTCCCCAGTGTTTGCCACCAGTACTTTTATGGTTTGCAGTCTTAGGTTTAGATATTTGATCCACTTTGAGTTGATTTTTGTTAATGGTGACACATAGTGGTTCAGATTAATCTTTCTACAGGTGGATACCCAGTTTTTTGAGAACCATTTGCTAAAGAGGTTTTCCTTTTCCCACTGGATTGACTGGTATCCTTTGTCAAAGATCAGTCAGCTTTATGTTTTGGGGTTTATTTCTGTTGTCTCTACTTTGTTCCATTAGTACTTATGTTTGTTTTTGTGCCAATACCATGCTGTTTTGATTATCACAGCTTTGTAATATATTTAGGGGTCAGGAAGTGAGATGTGCCGCACACCACTCTTCTCGTGCAGGATGGATTTGGCAATACAGGGTCTTTTATAATCCCAGACAAATTCTATGATTGTCTTTTCTAGATCTGTGAAGAATGTCTTGTAATTTTATAGAGATTGCATTAAATATGTAGATTAATTTGGGAATGATTGTCATTTTGATTATATTAATTCAATCCAAGAACATGGGATGTCCTTTCACTTTTTTGTGTCCTTTTTGATTTCCTTTTTAAGGTTTTCATAGTTTTCTTTATAGAGGTCTTTGACTTCCTTGGTTAATTTTATGCCTAGGTATCTTATACTCTTGTAGCTATGGTAAATGAGATTACTTTCTTCAGTTCTGTCTCTGTCTGCTTGTTGTTTGTATATAGAAATGCTCTAGATTTTTGTAATTCATTTTGTAATTAATTTTGTATCCTGTCAATTTACTGTATGCATTTATTACTTCAAGAAGTTTTCTTGTGGCTACTGTTGGGTTTTCTTTGTATACTATCATGTCATCTGCAAATAAAGATAAATTCAACTCTTCTTTCCATATTGGAATGTCTATTATTTCCTTCTCATATTTGATCACAATGGCTAGGACTTCCAGTACTATGTTGAATAGGAGCAAAAAAAGTAGACAGCTTTGTCTTGTACCAGTTTTTAATGGAAAAGTTTTCAGCTTTTCCCCATTCAGTATAATGTTAGCTACAGGTTTTTCATAGATGGCTTTTATTATGCTGAGAAATGATTCTTCTATGCCAATTTTCCTGAGAGTCTTAATCATAAAAGAATGTTATATTTTGTCAAATGTTTTTTCTGCCTCAATAGAAATGATCATGTGGCTTTTGTCTTTCTTTCTGTTAATATGGTGTTTTACATTTTTTATTTTGTGTATGTTGAATCAACCTTGCATCCCTGGAATAAAGCCTACCTGATTGTGATGAATATCCTCTTTTTTATATTCTGTTTAACATGGTTATCAAGTATTATTTTGATAATTTTTACATCTATATTCATCAGAGATACAGGTCTCTCATTTTCTTTTTTTGTGATATCCTTATCCATTTGGGGAATAAAGGTAATCAAGGCTCCATAGAATGAATTTAGAAGGGTTCCTTCCTTTCGGATCCCTAGAAACAGTGTGAGTAGAATTGGGATTACCTCTTCTCTAAAAGTATTGTAAAATTCTGCAGTGAAGCCATCAGGACCTGGACTTTTTTTGTTGGGAAGTTATTTATTGCTGATTCAATCTCCTTTCTTGCTATATGTCTATTCAGGCTTTCTATGTCCTCCCGTGTCAATATTGGTAGATTATGTGTCCAGGAATTTGTCCATCTCATCCAAGTTTTCTTTTTTGGCATATATTCATTCATAATATCCTCTAATGATGTTTTGTATTTCTATTATGTCTGTTGTAATGTTACCTGGTTCATTGTGAATTTGATGTATCTGGTTTCTTCCTCTCTTCTTAATTAGTCTAGCTAATGGTGTGTCAAACTTGTTTATCTTTTCAAAGAGCCAGCTTTTGCTCTCATTTATTTTCTGTATAGTTCGCCTATATTCCATTTCATTTATTTCTGCTTGAATCTTTATTATTTATTTTCTACTGGCAATTTTTGGATTTTTCTGTTGTTTTTCCAATTCCCTGAGGCATGATGTTAGGTTGTTCTTTTGCCACCTTTCCATCTTTTTCTTGTGTCCACTACTTTGCTATGAATGCTTTTGCAGTGTCCCATAAATTATAGAAACTTGTGTACTTATTATCATTTGTTTCAATGAATCTTTTTATTTCAGTCTTAATCTCTTCAGTAGTCATAAAATTATTCAGAAATAAGTTATTTATTTTCCATATATTTGTGTATTTTCAAGGATTTTTCCTGAGATTCATATCAAGTTTAACTCTATTATGTTGGAGAAGATGCTGGATATAGTTTCTGAGCCTTTGAATCTGTAGAGGCTGGGTTTGTGTCCTACCATATGGTCAGTCTTTGAAAAAGTACCATGTGGGGCTGCGAAAAATCTACATTTTTGTGCCTCTTGGGTGGAAAGTTCTATAGATATCTATCAAGTCCATCTGATTTATGGTATCATTTAGGTCCAGAATCTCTTTGCTTATTTTTTGTCTCATCGACTTGTCTAAAGGAGATAATGTGGTGTTGCGCTTTCCAACAGTTATTATACTACAGTCTATTTCTCCTTTTAGATCTAGCAGTCTTATCTTTACATATTTAGGTGCTCCTGAGTTGGGTGTATAGATATTTATAAGCATTATATTTTCTTGGTGAGTTAGTTATTTTACTACTATATAATGCTCTTCTTTTTCTCTTCTTACCATGATTGTCTTAAAGCCTATTTTGTCTGAAATCTGTATAGCAACTCCCACTCTTTTTTGATTTCCATAGGCATAGAATACCTTTTTCAAGCCCTTCACTTTTAGTCTGTGTATGTCTTTATCCATGAGATGGGTCTCTTTTAGGCAGCAGATGGAGGGTTTCTGATTTTTAATGCATTCAGCCAGTCTGTGCCTCTTGATCGGAAAATTTAATACACTAGCATTCAGCATTGTGATTGATATTTCCAGACTTGTCTCTACCATTAAGTTGGCCATATTCTTGGTCATATTTTTTGTTCTATTATTGCTGTCAATCTGTCTTTAGTTTTCTTGGAATAATCCTTTCTTGAAGAGCTGGTCTGGAGTTAGTAAATTCTTTCAGGTTTCATTTATCCAAGAACATTTTAATCTTTTTTCCCCATATGAAAGATAATTTTGCTGGGAATAATATTCTTGGTTGAAATGGTTTTTCATTTAACACTAGAATATATTTTTCCGTTGTTTTCTTGCTTGCATTGTGTCTGATGAGTGGTCTGGTGTTAGCCTAATGCGATACCTTTGTAATGATTTGACATTTCTCTCTTGTCAGTCTTAGTATCTTGTCCTTGTCTGTGGTTTTGGCCAATCTAGCTATCTTGTACTGCGGAGCACATCATCTTGGATTGATTCTACTTGGGGTTCTTTGCATTTCTTGGGCCTGGACATTTGAGTGCCTCTCTAGACTTGGGAAATTTTCTTCCAGAATTTTGTGGAATAGATTATCAATGCCCTTATGAGTTTCTTCACCTTCTGGGATACCAAATGTTTGGATGTTTGGGCATTTCATGGTATCTAGTATTTCTTTTATAGTATCTTCAGTTTTCTTGGCTGTTTTCTCAGTATATATTTTTTTATATTTTGTTTTTGTTGTATTTTCAGGAATATTTAGAAAGCCAAACTCAGAAACCTGTGTCAGCCCCGCTTTCCCTGGAGCAGGCATTGTTACCAGCTGTCCTTCCTTCAAGGTAAGATTTGGGGACATTTTTTACACTAATTCGACTCTCAAGTATCTGTTATTTCTTACATTAAAAATAGTTTAATTAGATTAAGAATGTACATGTCCTTTTCACTTCTCAACTCACGTAAGTTTTCACTTGGTTCTATGATATGTACGCATTTTACTTTGGTGGTTGTAGAATATTTCCATATGAAATATTTTTTAAAATTATTTTTATTTTCATCATAATCTTCTTTACATTACATTGGATTACATATAAATTTACAGTGTATTACATTGCTTTTTCAAAAGGGAATGCCTTGCATGTCAGTTAATACAGAGACATTAGTCTCCCCACTTCATCATTCAATATCTATGTTTTTCCCAATCATTAATATTATTATTCTAATTATTTTTTAAACAGTCAATAACTATTTCTCATTTTGCTTGTAAAGAGGCTTTACCCATCATGAAATAATTCTCAGACCAATCCAGTTGAGAATACTATACATGTCATCATCAACAGGTAATAAGTCTTATTCTCATTAAGTATTTTCACTGCTTTTATGTCCTCCAGTATTTCACTCTCTACCATAGAGTGCAGATAGTCGGTATATATTAAGTGGATACATACAATATCTTTCTTTCATAGACTGGCTTACTTCACTCAGCAACAGATTCTCCATATCTGACCATTTTTTATCAAATGCCAGGGTCTTGTTATTTTTTATGGCTGAGTAGTATTCCATAGAGTATATACACCACAATTTTCCAATCCATTCATCAGTTTGTGGACACTTAGGTTGGTTCCATGTCTTGGCAATCATAAATAATGCTGCAATAAACATTGATGTGCAAGCACTTTTCTGACTAAGCATTCTCCTGTCTTTTGGGTAGATACCCAGATGTGGGATTGCTAGATCAAATGGTAATTCTATTTGTAGATCTTTGAGGAACCTCCATTGGAGGAGTCTGACCTGGCGGGGCCCCAGGATCTGTTTGAGCCCTCAACCTTTGAGCACAGCCTTGGTCAGCTCAGCAAATTGGCAAGGCCACTGCTGTACCCCCCTCCCCCCCCATCTATGAACAAAGCTTGGGTTGACTCAGCATGTTGGCAAGGCCGCTTGCTGTATGCTCTGGAGACTGCGGTAGCCTTGCTGGGAAGCAATCCCCGTCTGACTCCATGATATACTACTATAAAAGAATTACATAGGTCTCTCATACATCTTGAGTATGTGGTAAGATTTCCTGAAAGTCGCACGACCACTTCCCTTTTCCCTGGCTACCTACTGTTAATTACAATGCTTCATCCCTGTGGTCACAATGGAGGGTGTGCTGAAGTTCCATCTAGGCAGAAATCTTCTTGATCTTTGGAAGGCCCTTCAAGACACATTTAGCATAAGATTAAAAATAACCTTTTCTTTATATACGATAGGATTAGGCTGAAACTGGCCCAGGACACTCTTGCCCCACGGTAGCTAATGTTCTAACAAAATACATAACAGTGGTGCCACAGGCACAACAGAACACTTAGGTATAACACAAACCAATTTTAAAGTTTTTCATTAACTTGTTAGTCACTTTACTTTTGACTTAAGAAGAACTGTACCACCAGTTGAAGAAGCTGTTTAAAGTATCCCCACCCTCACCAAGTGAACAATAGTTTCACCACTTTAGAATAGATAGATATATTAGGATACCTTGAATTAAGTTTTAGATCCCTATAAAATTATGTAAGTATCATTCTTTATTGAGATCCATAAGAACTAATACCTGCACTTGAGATTTTCTTTTCTTTGCATTGTACTCAGTAATCACAAGATGGCTGCTGCCGAGCATAGGCTGATAATTAATTCTGCTTGCTGGG
>NW_006159984.1:918848-919356 GCF_000334495.1 Tupaia belangeri chinensis | reverse complement strand
CTGCTTACATCAATCAATCAATTGTTGAACTATAATAGACCCGCCCTTAATCCAACCCTGAATGGAATCTATGATCCCTATTGTTAAAATGTTATGAACTGATAATTAGAACATGTAGTTCCTCACCCGTTTACTTGCATGTATCACATTTTAGACAAAAAAGGCACGATGATTCCTAGCAGTTGTCACTCTACATAGAGTGATCTCTGAGAGAGTCTGACTGAGGACATGCATGAAAAAGGCAATTAGGCCTCAGTCTTTCCTTCCTGCACCACCTCCAAGGAGTCAACCCACCCCTGCTGAGGTTGGTCCTCAGCACTCCATAATGTTTTTCCACAGTGGCTGCACCAGTTTACATTCCCACCAACAGTGTAGGAGGGTTCCATTTTCACCACATCCCTGCCAACACTTATCACTTTTTATGTTCTTACTCTTTGCCATTCTGACAGGGGTTAGGTGGTATCTCATTGTGGTTTTTATCTGCATCTCCCTTATGATGAGGGATGTT